>NC_045172.1:3017351-3267351 GCF_900700415.2 Clupea harengus | reverse complement strand
CCCCAGCTCTCTCTCTCTCTCTCTCTCTCTCTCTCTCTTCCCGTCTCTCCCCCAGCTCTCTCTCTCGCTCTCTCTCTCTCTCTCTCTCTCTCTTCCCGTCTCTCCCCCAGCTCTCTCTCTCTCTCTTTTCCCGTCTCTCCCCCAGCTCTCTCTCTCTCTCTCTTCCCGTCTCCCCCCAGCTCTCTCTCTCTCTCTCCCTCCCTTCCTCTCAGTGCCTTAACCTGCTTGTTGTGGTCTGATCTCAGTCACTGAGCTCCAGCTCAACATCTGGATGGCCTGCTGCAACCCCCCCCCCCCCCCCCCCCCCCCAAACCCTCCACCCACCAACAGCCTTTACTTCCAGGCATCAACCCCCCACCCCTCCAGTAACCATGGGAGAGATGGTTCGGCCCAGCCTCAACATGGTCTGCCCCTAATCTCCTCATGGTCCAATAGAGAAGCCGCAAGAGAATGCCGGTTGCTAATCCACGCTGTGGCAGAGAGCAAGAGAGAGAGAGAGAGAGAGAGAGAGAGAGAGAAAGAGAGAGAGAAAGAGAGAGCGAGAGAGAGAGAGAGAGAGAGAGAGAGAGAGAGAGAGAGAGAAAGCCCTGGGTGCTTAAGCCTACAGTACTGTGTGTGTGTGTGTGTGGTAGACTGTGTTTTCAGTGAATGCTGATTTTGGCCCGGACCCATGAGCATTGGGCTGGCCACGAGTGGGCAATGCAGGCCTGTCTGATTCCGGCTTTACCAGGACGCACCCGGGACAAGGGCAGGAGGCGTGTGGGCTGATGCAATGGATGGCAGTTTTTGCCAGAACTGAAAATAGAGCTTTACAGATCAAGGTGAAACCATTCCAAAAAAACTAAGCCTCAGCATTCTTGGGAAAGTACTGAGCATTTAGTAGTCAGGCCTCGACTAGTTTAGTCCGCTTACGCAATAAACACAGACAGCTGGGGAGAGCCATGCAAGTCAATTAAAAGAGGACAGAGTGCATGCCAACCTAAGGGCTATGATCTAAGCTTCAGTGGGTGGAGATAATAACAACATCGAATAACATCTCCAGTTCAGCTAGAAGGGTCATCCACACTCATGCCAGCTCAGCGCAAGGACAAGTTTCAAAAACCTTCACATTTCATAACCTCAGCTGAGAGGACTTAGGGAGGAGGTGTTTGATATGATACTTGTACACACACACAATCACACACAAACACACACAAACACCCATGCTGCCATCTAGTCAACTGAAACCTGGCTACTCTGTGTGTGTGTGTGTGTGTGTGTGTGTGTGTGTGTGTGTGTGTGTGTGTGTGTGTGTGTGTGTGTGTGTGTGTGTGTGTGTGTGTGTGTGTGTGTCTGTGTGTATGTGTATGTGGATGTGTACCCAGCATGTTTCTGAGAGGCTGGAGTAAAAACTGGCCCCCTCTACACTAATCCACACTAATCTGCAGCCTGCTCAGGCGGGTGACCTTGGCGCTGCCACCGGTCTGCTGGAGGTGAGCAGTTAGCGCGACCGCAGGGGCGCAGGGCGGGGCACCAACGCACGTTTCAGACCTGCGGGCCGGGTTTGGCAGAGGAGAAGGGGTTGGCAGCACTCGGACGCCAGTCGGCAGCACCGGTCAAACAGTTTGACGGCAATGGAGGCTGATCCTTGTGCAAAGCCAGCAGGGTCACATGCTAACAGTTGGTCAGATTAGCTGCTACCTCTGTAGCACAATGGGAAGAGCATGTGGGCATCATGAGGCAGTGTTCAATGGGGCGCCGAGGGTAACAGACCTTATTTAGTATACTACTGTGCTACAAAATGCATTCATTTATTCCCAAACCATGTAACGCCATAATACCTTGTGACCACGAAAAACTAGAATGTGTCAGCAATGTGTCCACAAAATAAAGATTTTGATCCAAGGACCTTTCTTTTCGAAGTCCAGTCCCTCCACAGTGTACAAGATTCATGGGTATTTCTGTTTGTTTTTTATTTATTATGTATTTGATTTATTTTTGATTAGTGAATTATCAACATTCCACATCAAAATCGTATTAAAAACTTTGCATGTTTACAAACATGAATAAGATACTCATATTGATATTTACTGCTCTACTGATATATGTTGATAAGTGGCAAACATTTAGCTAATAATCTTGTATATTATTGTTATTTTCTTCCAGATTGAGACTGACATCACTGACCAAAGAGGAGGTCTACCTCATTATCCATAGTGAAACGTCTCGTAACCAAAGTTAGGTGAGAAAACCAGCCAGCATGTAATGCATACCCTCCCCCCTCACTGTCAAGCCTCATTTAGCACACCTGCTAACACCACCAACCCTTTGCACTCACTCACATTTTAAGAGACAAGGAAGACCCCCCCCGCCCCTTACCACCGTCTACACCCTGAAAATTACCTGTGTCATGTCTCAGGGAGGGGGAAGGGAGCGATAGGTGGGGAAGGGGTGTGAAGTTTGAGGCCTGGAATGTTCCGGGGGGAGAGAGAGAGTGTGGGAGAGGCGTCAGCTCGTGAAACGAGCCGCCCTTGTCGTCAGGTTTGGTCGTTTTGTTCTCCTCACCTGTCGTTATGGGTGAGCTGCTCTGTAATTAGAGACTGGGCCTCTTCCTCTGCACCTTTCAACCCCTCCAACCACCCTCCCTAAATCATTTATTCAGGGCCGGTGCAATTACTGTCAGAGCCGCCGGAGTGGAAACCGATGGAGCCACGGCTTCAACCACACAGGTGAATACACTCCGCCATCAGAGAAAGAAAGAGGATGTCTAACTAAGTTAAACAATCACAAATGGTTGCCAATGAATAATAGGAATGGCTGCTAGTTACTTTCTAAAGAACACAGTCATGTAGGTTTTTTAATGTCTCGGTGAGCATAATACAAAGCTACTGTCCACGATTAACCCGATTTAACCAACCAAAAGGCTGACTACTAAGCAAAGTGTGGAGGTAATCCTTTTTTCACAGTTACTTGCTCATAAGCCTTGTCCCGTTTCAACCAATGTGTGCTACAAACTGTTTCCACTTGGAGCACTAAATTAAAGAATCACCCGATGACAAATGTACTGCCTTCCCATTAAATCATTCGAACTCAACTTAGACCTTCAGACTTAATGTCTGCAGGCGCCGCACGCCTGAGATGAGATGACGAGACAGGAAGTGGTGGAAGCCTGGTCTAGTGAACACAGAGCAGCTCACCTGTGACCTGGGAGAGCAACTCAAACACACCCAACACAAGTACACAAGCACACACAGTAATGCACACATGTACATATACGCACTAACACACACAGTAATGCACACATGTACATATACGCACTAACACACACAGTAATGCACACATGTACATATACGCACTAACACACACATTAATGCACACATGTACATATACGCACTAACACACACATTAATGCACACATGTACATATACGCACTTACACACACAGTAGTACCCATACATAACTGCATTCATACATTAATACACTGACATACATACACATACACAAAAATAAATCACACACACACACACGCACACACACACACACACACACACACACACACACACACACACACACACACACACACACACAAACAGGCACATAAACAGCAACATAAACAAACATACATAAACAGCTAAATCTGCCATGAACTATCAGTCACAAGGCCCTCTACAGACTCATATTGGTAATAGTGCCCCCTGGTGTTCTATTACTTAGCTTCTCTACAACTTGATGTTCAGTGTCTTCATTTCTCAGTGAAAAGTGCTTCAGATCAGAAAGCATTACTTATTGGGGAATGATGGTGTGTGAGGGGTATCTGAGTGTGGGTGGTTAAAACACACAACACAAACACAAAAATGCCACACATTTATAATAATTAAAAAAATTATGGCGAAAAAACCTGGTCCAGCATGCCCTCCACCCCCCCTCTTTGTAAGTGACCAGGTGCCAGGTCACTTGGTGGCATACGTCTCTCACCAAGGACCACTAGCACTCCCTGTCTCATTGAACACCTGCTGTATAGTCTCCCATGTCTCCTACAGCACACAGCCACACCCTGTGACCTTTAACCCTGCTCATTCCTGTCCTCCTTTTTATCTTAAGTTGTTGGAGCAACCACTTCCTGCTATGTACTTGCCCAAAGGAACACATTCAAAACATGAAATGCATAATGTGTATTAGAATGAGTCTAAATGTAATAAATACCATTTGCATGAAGGGGCGAAAGAAAGGAAACATTTGTGAGTGAGAATTGCATGTGAGCAATAGTACTGCACAGTGTATCTCTCCCCCCAATGCTGCTGTGTAATAGGTGTTAGCCTCCTTGCTAGTCTGCCTGCCTCCCAGGTCTAAGAGTGCAGGGCAGAATTACATGGGAGTATTCATGTCCAGTGAATGGTAAATGGACTGTTTTTCTATAGCGCTTTTGTACTCATTAGAGCACTCAACACGCTTTACAGGTTAATGCCTCAAACATTTACCCATTCACACACACACATTTACCCATTCACACACACACACACACACACACACACACACACACACACACACACACACACACACACACACACACACACATACAGAGCGGAGGCTACCATGCAAGGCACCAGCCTGAACATCAGGAGTGGTTGGGGGTTCAGTGTCATGATTAAGGACACCTGGACACATGGTCAGGAGGAGTCGGGATCGAACTGAACTGAACTGAACTGAACTGAACTGATCTGATCTGATCTGATCTGATCTGAACTGAACTGAACTGAACTGAACTGAACTGAACTGATCTGAACTGAACTGAACTGATCTGAACTGATCGAACTGAACTGAACTGAACTGATCTGAAGTGAACTGATCGAACTGAACTGTACTGAACTGAACTGTACTGAACTGATCTGAACTGAACTGAACTGATCTGATCTGAACTGAACTGAGCTGATCGAACTGACTGACTCCTCTACCTCCTGAACCCCACCCCACCCCCAGTGCTGCTCACAAAGCAGGCAACACAACAACACACTGAACGAACCCAGGTCAAAACTGTGTCAGTGAGAATAGAGGCACAGCCAGGACAAACAGGAGAAGGGAGAGGGACAATAGTAATCTATCATCTTTCATCACCCTGCTACTCTGCCAAATCTCCTCATCTCATCCTGCCTCTCCACCCCTCCAGCCCCCGAGGCAGAGAGGAAAAGAAGCCACCGGAAATATCTTCTAATGGAGGTGAAGTTAAGTTAGATTCATTCAGCTGTTGGAATAAAACACAACAGACTTGGAACAGACTTTTCCTACAAGTCTTTTATGCCTTAGAACAAGTCTTTATGTTATTAGAATAACAATACTGTGGTAATTTGCTGTACACTAACAACATTATAGGTACAGGTTAATCTTTCAAACAAGATATGAAGATAGAGTCTCTTATTATCATAACATTTTCGATCACAGTGATGGTCAAGGATGCTGGAGACTGTCAATTCTACAGTTATAGTAGTCTAATGACCCCACAGGCAGATCTCTATGCATTATTAGACACCATAGGCAGATCTCTATGCATTATTAGATGTCAGACACCACAAAGGTATATCCCTGGCCACAGAATGAATGACCAATTTCCATTGAACACAACCACATCAATCACTAATAAAAATAGCTTTCCATGGCCTACTTTCAATGGAACAAAGGACACTCATTCACAACTTTCAAAGCTTGATATTCAGCGTTTGCACGTTCTTGTGATAAGCAACCTAGTGGGCAACAGTGGATGTGCACCCTCACCCACTGCAGAGGTCAATGTCAGCACAGTGGGCCTCAACCCAGTGACCTGCCAGGCCACCTACACCAGCGCGCCCCCCCCCCCCCCCCTCGCTGTGTGGCACGCGGCGGCCATGAATACACCCACACAAAGGAGCGGGCGGCCGCCTCACTGCAGCTGGCTCAACACGCATCAGCAGTCTGCCGCCAGGAAGAGGAGGCAGCCCCATGGCCCCATTCAGGCGCCACAATGGAGGGGATCATACACACACACACACACACACACACACACACACACACACACACACACACACACAAACACACACACACACACACATGCGCGCGCACACACACACACGCACACACACATGCCCACACACACACTCACAGAGTTAGAAACCACACACACACACACGCAGCTAGACACACATATACGTAGCACTCTGCTGCTTCCAGTGTACATATACAAGGGTCCATCTGCAGGCTGTGGAGCTTGCAGGGAAGAGTAAATAAAGGGGGAGATAGGGGCCCAGCAGACGGGCTGATGGGGAGATCTCAGGGCCACTCACTGGGAGCTCTCTCTCTCTCCCTCTCTCTCTCTCTCTCTCTCTCTCTCTCTCTCTCCCTCTCTCTCTCTCTCTCGCTCTCTGGCGGACATGTTTGGATTGGGTCCTGGCAGAGCAAGGCGCTTGGGTTTCCACTTTTTTAGGAAACACCCCTGTGTTGAGTCTGACTATGTGGGGAGTATGGAGGAAGACACACACACACACACACACACACACACACACACACACACACACACACACAGACGTTATCAGAAGGTTCACAATGCCATAGAACATCTCTTGTGTCAACCTGCTTAGACTCCATCCAGATGTTGACCTGAGCCATGAGACAGCGCTGTGGTTTGTGTGGCACTGGAGGTGGATCCGCAGATGTTAAAGTATCATCAGATGTTAAAGATACACACAGATCTACAGTGGAGCAGGAAACAAATGCCGATGGATCAGGAAAGAGGTGCTGCTGAGTTAGCTGAATTCTGATGTTATTGAGTGCACTCACTGGCAAAGGTCAGGGACAATGGCTGTTGTTACGCACCCACAACTACCACAAAGCAAAGACTGGATTGATGAATTGCTAGATTAATCAGCTGCCATTACAAAAGTTGAATCATTTTACCTTGTTTTTCATGAATGTCCAACACAAAGACAGGCTCTCTGTGCGCACTGAAATTCTGCTTTCTCTACAGCAACCACAAACATTTAAAACTCAAGTCTAAACATAAACCACTGCGGGGCAGAATCCAACCAAGGATCAGTTTAGCACTAAGCCTACCTTTATGAGACTGACTGACTAGAACATTCTTTGAACTAATACAGATCTTTATACAGATAATACAGATAGTGAGGATTTTTGTCCGGTCCTCAAAGGTGAGGATGTGAAATATTTTTCGCAGATTCCTTTCTTGTAATAATATTTGCTCCCCTAAGCATAATATTTTTCTCACACTCATTCTCAGGCACTTCCCAAGAGAAGGCACCCAGACACCTGAAACTGAACTGTTATCATAATCTCCAGGCATGGACGTCTCTAAAACTGACTTATAGAGTACTCTCTACACAGTAGTGGTGCATTGGGTGCATTAGCGGTGTTTAACCTCAACAGGCTTCACCCCACCTGAAACCTGACCTATATAATTCTAGATCTGTTAGTGGTTATTTTAAAACCATGAGAAAGGTTTAGAAAGTTCCTATCAGCAGAAGCACTCAATTCGCAACATATGTGCAAACATACCATCTTGCATGTTCTGTCTATAAAACAAATGAGATCAGATATGGGTCTAAAAAAGGCTATATATCATCTCAATATATCAGGCAGTATAGGTTACATTTGGGGACAGCAGTTTGTCAGAGGGATAAGCACTTGAACACCGCAACACAAAAAGCTGCTCCATTTTGCCTGCATGTGTGTATAGACATTCATTCTGCTTGTGTATTTTGCTTTGGGAGAGGTTTGTAGATTCCCCTCTTTTGGATGAATCACCCAAATGACTGGAATGAATGAATAAATCCCATGATGTTCTCTCTCCCTAAGCTCCCAAAATCCTTCTGAGCCAGCCTGCACCGAGCCGCCAGACACAAAAATAGAAAATATCCTCCCGACAAAAAGCAACCATAACTTCTCCCACGCTTCTGCCAGCCCATTGCAGACTGACAGACTGCCTTCCAGAACCTTCTCCACCACAGGGGCAGCTTGTAAGTCTGCTCCGCTCTCACTGAGAAGATGCAGGGACATTAAACTCTCTCTCTCTCTCTCTCTCTCTCTCTCTCTCTCTCTCTCTCTCTCTCTCTCTTCATCTCTCTCTCTTTTTTCTCTAAAGCAAAGGGATGCATACAGGAACAAGGAGTAATATCCCCAGCCTCTGATCTGGCACCATTAAACCTCAAGGTTTAGGGGTGGATTTTTGCATCTTTTGTGGCTGAACCCTCCCTGAAGATGGAAGCTGATGTGAGAGGCACACAGCCATGCTGCTTGATTAGTGGAGCTGTGTGTCATTTTTCATGGTGGGACCGCTCTTTTCTGCCGACACTGCCTTGTTGTGAGGGAGTGTCAGCTGATTGTGTGTGTGTGTGTTTGTGTGTGCATGCGTGTGTGTGTGTGTGTGTGTGTGTGTGTGTGCGTGTGTGTTTGTGTGTGCATGCGCATGTGTGTGTCTGGGAGGATGCCACTGCAGCAGGGTGGAGTGCAGCCTCATCGTGCAGCGGCACTGCGGAACCTGTGGGGCGACCAGAGACCTTCCCTGAGTTTTTCCTCTCTAGGCTGCGATCACAGCGGCAAGTGCACATCACTGCTACCTTTTGGCATTGTGTGAGTGTGTGTGTGTGTGTGTGTGTGTGCGTGCGTGTGTGCGTGTGTGTGTGTGTGTGTGTGAGTGAAAGGAGGGATGGGTCCATGTGACGTGCTACTCAGTACATCCTGACATTTTGTGTCGGGCTTGTTGGCGAATGGCACAAGAACGCCGTCGCCCATGTTATTTTTAACTTGGTGTCTCCATGGAAACCAGCACATATGCTCAGAGCAGAGCACCCTGCCGAGAGAGAGAAAGGCAGCGACAGAGTGTATGTGTGTGTATACGTGTGTGAGAGTTTTTGTGTGCAAGCATGGGTGTGTGTGTTGGTGTGTTTGTGTGTGTGTGTGGGGGGGTCTCAGTGCATCTGTGTGCAGTAACTCATGCTGCCTTAATCTAGGGGATTCATCACACACACATTTCCGCTTTCCTTACCAGTCCCATACACAGAGGTGTGTGAGTGTGTGTGTGTGTGTGTGTGTGTGTGTGTGTGTGTGTGTGTGTGTGTGTGTGTGTGCGTGTGTGTGCATTTGTGCGTATTTCTAAATGCACATGTGTATGCCTGCATATCTAGATGTTCCTGGCACCACACATTACAATCCACATTGATCTTTTTTGATACTTTATCCCATCTTGCATACCCACACATCTCAACATAGGAAGTGCCATGATACTGTCACCACCATCTACAAGTATGAAAGGTGAAGGCAAGGAGGACCAAAACCCAGACCACATGTAGCGGATAAGGTATGAAGTCCACAGACTTACTAAGGCTGATAAGGCAGAGAACTGATGTTCCCATCCAAAGTTCCTGGACCATGGAGCAGAGTAAAACATAACAAAACTCCCATGATGCCATGTGTTCAGCCAAACTCAATTACAAAGGCCCATGTGTTTATTAGAGTAAGGAATCACACGACCCTCCACCCCAATGCTACCAACTGGCATGACTTGGATGGAATGGATGTCATCTCAGCATTTCCTTTCTTTTCAATGGAAAACCCCTATCCACCTGCCTGACAGAAAGTCCCATGAATTTCTGAATGAATGTTGGCTCCATTTTCTTTATTCTTTTCTTATCTCTTTTCATCATTCCCATCTCCTCCCCTTGAACCTGACTTGGTCTGATACAACAGACGAGTTTGAACCATTTTTGATAACGGACAAAGATCCTTCATCACAGTAATTTGGACCCCCCTCCCCCCCGCCTCTGCCCCCCAAAAAGCTGAATATCGATGTATCATTTTGTAGAGTATGTGGAGTAGAACACACATCAAAGGGTAGTCAGACATCACACAATTGTATTGTTTTGACAGGGATCACAGAACAGTGGAGGAAAGAAAGAGAGAATGAAAGAATGGAAGAAAGGAAGATCACCACGGCACATTTCCCCTCTCAGTACTACCCATCAATTAAACAACCAAGAATATTACAAGCCTTCTTCAGCCGTGGGCCTCTGAAACATGACCACCTATCAGCTCACTAGTGACAGTATTGATGGACACAACCTGGCTGGCTCAAAATTATAGCCCTTTATGACTGGAATCATATGAAACCAGCGTCACGTTTAGCTAAGTAGCATACATGAAACTAAAAAAACCTGCACATGTGATATAAATATGTGCATGAGATTGTTGTAAAAATGATCCTAGATTGACTGTGGTAAATAATAGTGGCTTGCTTTTGGACAAATCATCACTTTCTATGTGTGTGTGTGTGTGTCAGAGGTAGAGATAAATAAAGAGAAAGAGAGAGAGAGAAAGAGAGAGAGAGAGAGAGAGAGAGAGAGAGACTGTAGTACTCTTCCTGCCCATCTCTTGTAGTAGGGCACCATCCCCAAAAAGCCCAAACTCAGCAACCCAGCAGCGGCTCCTCCTCTAATTGGTCCAGAGCAGAGCGGCTAAAACTGATGCAGCCTCTCAGCCATCTCTCTCCATCTCTCTCTCTCTTCCTCTCTCCCTCTCTCTCTCTCTCTCTTCCACTCCCTCTCTCTCTCTCTCCCTCTCTCCCTCTCTCTCTCTCTCTCTCTCTCCCTCTCTCTCTCTTCCACTCCCTCTCTCCCTCTCTCTCCCTCTCTCTATTTCTTCCACTCCCTCTCTCTCTCTCTCTCTCTCTCTCTCTCTCTCTCTCTCTTCCACTCCCTCTCTCCCTCTCCTCATTTTCTACCCCTTGTCTTTCTGTTTTTTTACCCAACTCCCCCTCCCCTTCCCTTTTTCTGCCTACTTCACTACGGCTGAATGTAAGGGAGAAGCCAGCCAATGGGAGCGCTCGGTGCGATGAACTCGCTTGTGATGTTAGGCAGTTTCACGCTAAAACAGCCAGAGAGAGCCCTGCCGAATCTAGGTCACGCGCGAGTGAGGAAGACACGTTTGCCAGCAGGAACCGCCTCGGCAGAGGATGTGCTCAGACACTGCCGTTTGTCACACCGAAACCAACGGCAATTATTCCGCATATTAGAATCGGTGAGCAGCGCACACAGCCTTCCCCGGTGTATCTGTGTGTGATGTGGATGAGCCCTGTGCAGTGTGCGAAAAATTGCTCCCTTCATGTCTTAAGGTGACATCATGATGATGATATTGATATGTCCATCTGCTACATTGTTGCGAGATGGATATTTTTATGGAGAATCAGAGCCTTCGAAAGTTCTTAATACATTATGTGGGATAATCACATGACAGTGAATTAGACCGACACACACAGCATTTGCAGCAGTGGGCGACTACATTTGGCTTATTTTCATTGTCCTGCATTGTCTTAGTGTCTCTCAACGTATGATAGATGTGCAACATCCTCTCTTTTAAAATAATAATCGAAGCAGAAAACACAGACACAGCTCACATGCCGGAATCTTTTGCTCCTGAAATGAGTTTAAAGAACTCAACACTGTAAGAATACGTCCAGCAGTCACTATTGTGTCACAGCAAACCATAATGCACATTTCATACACAGGAAAGATCAGCACCTTGGCTTCATCTGCGGAAGCTTCCGCCACTAAACAAGCCCTTGCTTTGTGCTGTCTCAAAGATAATTAGTTCTGGCAGGAATTGCCAAGCCATGTCAGCCACTGACACGGTCATCATGTCACACACAAGCCATAATCACTTCACCGTCCTCTACTGACATCTCACTGCAGATGTCAGAAAGCAACTCTGACACGCAGAAATGTTGTGCTTGACTCGCCTGTGAAGACGGGTTAGGGACTACAGGCTAACGTGGGAGGATGAATCATATGCAGTGCTTACTGTAAACACATAGTTTCTCTCATGTCACTCAAGAGAGAGGGCTTGCAGTAAGCTTGAGGTTAAAGACTGATGCAAGACCCAATTGTAAGGCATCTCTCAAGACTCAAGAAAAGACCAAATTAACTTCCAATTTCAGCAAAGCTCTATGACCCTAAAAACTTCAGCTAACAGTCCAGTGGGTATGATATAGTATATATAGGATACAGTCTATATAGGATACAGTCTATATCCCTTTCCATCTGGCACTGCTTGGGCATATACTGGGTGCTGCAGTGATGCTTGAAGCACTTCAACTGTGCCTGAAATCTGCTCTGCTACATCTTTTGAATTCAAAGCCCATTGTTCACTATCTCCATCACCCCTGAATATATGTAAAGCTTGGCTCTTTTCAGTTGAGTTCTGTGGTTTTATTGGCCATTTCTCGGAATAAATGTATATACATAGGGGTTTCTATACGTTCTGGCAGAGGATGAGTAGACTGGATTACTGTGACCTGAAACCACCTCTCCCCAGGGGGAAAGGACTAAACAGGGCCACCAGCACACACACACACATTCACATTTTGCACACGGTCACACACTCACACACACACACTCACACACACCAAAACATTGTACTCCATAACTGACCAGACCTGTCACGTTTGAGAACAAATCAAGAACTGCTGCTAACCGTGTGCATTAGGATTCACCTCTATACTTATCACACCTATTAGACACCAGCTGCTACTGGCATTGAGTCTGTGCAAAAATATATGATAACACCATAAACATGTGCATTATTATGACAGGTAATAAAACACAATACGTAAAATATTGGTGGGGCATGCAGCAGACGTTCTGTGTTTTGACTCTTGACCTGGACGTGTTTTCCAGGAGGCTCTCGCGGGAGGCATTCCCACATCTGAAGCAGCGCGTGTGACGGAAGCACTTCCCATGTCACCGTGCGGGCCGGCAGCCAACCCAAACACCCATCGGACATGGAGCCCAATCACTCCTCCGTCCCTGGGCTGCCGTCGCCATCACACAGTGACCTATTTCTCCCAGACCCCTTTGCTTTCCGTCTGGGTACACTTGTGTGCCGCACGCTTAATAATTCACAAGCAGCTGGAGATTTCCGCCCGCTCCGTACACACAGCGCCGCAAATACACACATGTATCTGTGCACGAAACACTCACTATTATTACTACTAGTTGTTTATTTTATTTTATTATATTTTATTTTATTATATTATATTTTATTTTATTTTATTTTATTCTCCTATAATTTTGTATGGCACATACATTCATTTTGTGTTGTGATGCATATTAAATGCAAAGAACACCAATGAAAGACATCTAGTCAATGACCTATTGTTAATACCATGCCTTAAAGGGCCTAAGTCTAAAACAGAAAAAAAAAAAACTTAGTGATGACATTAATTTGTTAAGAAATACTCTAAACACTGATGGTCTCTATCGTGATTGGCTGGTGAGATAAAAAAAAAGGAGCCAATGGGGAGGGGGAGGGGGTGAGTGGCTGCTGCTGCTGCCTGGCAGGCCCTGAGGGAAGTTGTGTACTCATCAGAAAGCAAACAACAGACTGCGCTGGGCGCTTCCAAAGGAGAGAGAAGTTCTTTTTGTCCTTTTTCGGGCTCTCTTCTCATCTCTCCGAGTGCAGCATCACAAGGTTCTGGCCTATCTCTGCTCATGTTTGTGTAGGGTTACACTGCTGTAGAACCAGGAACCATTATGACAGAGTGGAAGACAGAACAGATAGTACAGTAGATATGACTAGACAGCGGCTGACTTTGGTCTATGTGGAGTAACAGACTTGACCGAAGAAGAGAGAGGTACATCAGCAACAACATCGAAGCCTTTTTGAAAGCTACAAAGCAAAATGTACCTGTGACCGACCTTCTGATTTGAATGCGTTTTATTAATATCCATAGGTGAGATTAGTGCAACCATAATGGCATTAAAAGGAGGAGCTAGCTTAACCTTGTGGACAGGCTCCCTAAATCCCAAACATGTTAATGTGATTAAAATCATTCTCAAGCGCAACATTTTGCAGTGATGTTGGTGGGAGTGATGAAGGCCTTTGATGTCTGTTGACAAACAAAGGAAGAAATGTAGCAAATGTACATTCCAATCCTCCCCCCCTCCCCCCATCTCCTTCCATGTAAGTCACCGCTACTGGAGTAAACCTTCAGTGAATGAATGAGAAGTGATGAGGGAATCACCTGGTGATTTTTTCTTAAGTGTGCTGTTCTCTGGAAAAAACCTGACTATTAGACTATGAATTCTTCTTGGATGATGTGTCATATTAATGGAGGGCAAGGGAACAGAAGAGAAAGGGAACAGGAGGGAGAAAGAGAGAGATGGAAAGAGAGAGAGAAAGATGAAGAGGAGGGAGAAAGAGAGAGATGGAGAGAGATGAAGAGAGAGAGAGAAAGGAAAGAGGAGGGAGAAAGAGAGAGATGGAGAGATATGAAGAGAGAGAGAGAGAGAGAGAGAGAGATGAAGAGGAGGGAGAAAGAGAGCACGGTGGCCTAATCGAGTTAGGGTGTGATGTTGCTGTCTTATCAATGTGACAGTGAAGATGACTCTGCTGAAATCCCACTCTCCTCTCTCTCTTTATCTTTCCCTCCCTCTCTCCTCTCTCTCTTTATCTTTCCCTCTCTCTCTCTTTATCTTTCCCTCCCTCTCTCCTCTCTCTTTATCTTTCCCTCTCTCTCTCTCTTTCTCTCCCTCTCTCTCTCTTTTTCTGCCTCTCTATCTTTTCATCCCCCTTCCTACCTGTGTCTTACTCACACACCGGAATTCCTCAGCGCACAAACTCACATCCACGTGCTATTTTAGTAGTTTCAGAAACAGCTTCTGCAGCGTGTCATCGCTAACAATAGGCAAGTGTTTCCTGTAGGGAGATGAGAGATATAGGTTTCAAACAGAGCCAAAGAACTGACACGACTGACCGCATGATATTTGCCCTGAATGAGTGAAAGACGTGAGTGAGTCACAGCTTATGCAACTGCAGCTCTCACTCCAGGCAGTGTGCTACCTCTATCCTCTCTCACTCCAGGCAGTGTGCTACCGCTAGCCTCTCTCACTCCAGGCAGTGCTACCTCTAGCCTCTCTCACTCCAGTGTGCTACCTCTATCCTCACTCACTCCAGTGTGCTACCGCTAGCCTCTCTCACTCCAGGCAGTGCTACCTCTAGCCTCTCTCACTCCAGTGTGCTACCTCTAGCCTCTCTCACTCCAGTGTGCTACCTCTATCCTCTCTCACTCCAGTGTGCTACCGCTAGCCTCTCTCACTCCAGGCAGTGTGCTACCGCTAGCCTCTCACTCCAGGCAGTGTGCTACCGCTAGCCTCTCTCACTTGAGGCAGTGTGCTACCTCTAGCCTCTCTCACTCACTCCAGGCAGTGTGCTACCTCTAGCCTCTCTCTCTCACTCCAGGCAGTGCTACCTCTATCCTCACTCACTCCAGTGTGCTACCGCTAGCCTCTCTCACTCCAGGCAGTGTGCTACCGCTAGCCTCTCACTCCAGGCAGTGTGCTACCGCTAGCCTCTCTCACTTGAGGCAGTGTGCTACCTCTAGCCTCTCTCACTCACTCCAGGCAGTGTGCTACCGCTAGCCTCTCTCACTCCAGGCAGTGTGCTACCGCTAGCCTCTCTCAGTTTACTGGGAAAGCCACGCCCTCGCGATGCCCTCATAGGCTTGTGCTAAACACGAGGGAAGAGGCAGAATGCTGACTTGTGTACTATGACACATTTGTTCTTTCTAACTTGAACTACCTGTTGGGTTCCATTACGTTCCAGTATGCATGCTGAAACAGCGTTATAAAGTATGTGTGTGTGTTTATTTTATATATATATATATAATATATATATATATATATATATATATATATATATATATATACTGTATATGTGTTTGTGTGTGTGTTTATAATATAGTCCTGTTGGATATAGAAGTTCCCACACATCATGGCCTCCAATACACATATGCCACCAGTGCCTTACTTGGGCCAAAAGTGTCTCTTTAAGTGGGACTCCATCTGGCCATGTGTTGTACTGAGAGATTTCTTAATTATTAACATAAAGACAGCTGGAAAATATAAAGGATTCTGCCATGTCTGTCCAACTCGTCCCTTCATCGTGCCTTTGTGTGTCTGTGGGGGTGGGGGTGGGGGTGGGGGTCGGGTGTGTGTGTGGGGAAGAGGGGGGGCCTGAGGGAGAGGATGGATGGGTGGGTGGATGAGCAGTGTCTCGCTGTAAAACTACTGAAGCGATGCAGCTCTGCAGTGAAGCCATGCAAGATCATCTCATTGTCTCGCTCTCCCTGGTCCAGCCATTAGACCATTTGCCCATTAGACCAGTGCATGCCAATTCAGCTCAAATGAATCAGGTGGCAATACTCTCCTCCGCCCTAACTCTTTACACAAACTCTCTTATTTCAAATATACAATGTTGAGAAGGTTACTTTTGAAATGTAAAAGGTTACAGATTACTAGTTACCCTGTTAAAGATGTAATACGCAATGTAACTATTTAAATGAGTTCATTAAAGTACCAAGAAAACCAGTCAAAAACAACTACCTATATATATATATATATGGTATCCGCAATTTATAGCCCTCCTAGTATTACTGCAGTATAAGATTTCAGCCATAAAGTGAAATTCCAGTTTCCTAAGAGCAAGCTCAGTATTCCTTAAAGCCCAAGAGCTCCTGGCAGGTTTCAGTGGGGAGGAAACAGTTTGCAGATGCTAAATCTACCGGATGATGAATGCAACTTTCCCACCAATGGATATTTTGGAGGGATGTCAATGCCAACTGCCAGCCAGACCAGCCCGCCTGGCAACAGCAGGCTAACAGATGGGCATGGTAGGGTTGCGCCGCCCAATCCGGTGAGCCCTGGGATCCTGAACACAGTTTCCATGCAACCCTTCATCATTGCAGTATAAAAACCCTGCAATTTTGTCTGAGAGGAGAATTCCTGTGGATTACCCGCTAGCAGGTTGTCTTCGAGTGGCAGGGGCCAAACTCCAACAGCACAGCACCTCCACCTGGTGATGATCTATGGGGCAGGGTGCACAGTGGCGGCAGAAACCCAGTGAAACACTAGCTTCAGCTGAGCCATGCTTTCACAGAATATTCTGAGAAAACACTTTTGTTGTTTCGTGGAAGTTCATATCATTTTAAAGATTCATTTGGGCATATTGCATGCATTCGCAGACACACTTAGCCGGCATGAATATTTGATCTGGTTGGATGTTTTGAGCTTGTGTTTTTTAAATTCATTGTGTGCTACTGACTGAGCTCTGGGAGCCATTGGGCGTTAGGGAGCAGGGAACTCTTGGATAGAGCCACTGGGTCTCTCTCTCTCTCTCTCTCTCTCTCTCTCTATCTCTCTCTCTCTCTCTCTCTCTCTTCAGGCAGGCAGAATGAGATGAGTTACTTCAAGCACACATCACAGCTCGTCTGCAGCCAGAGCCAGGGCTGCAAATTAAGGCTATGCAATGGACCTCATAAACACACTCTGAGGTCTGAGAGAGTGGAAGAGTGGAGAGACAAACTCTCCTTGTGTGAGTGCGTGAGCAGAGTTTGTGTGCATGTGTGTGTGTGTGTGTGTGTGTGTGTGTTAGAGAGAGAGAGTGACTGTGTGTGTGTGTGTGTGTCTGTGTAAGAGAGGGAGAGAGTGTTTTTAATGAAATGGGGTGGGTATATCATTGAATCCTTGAGACATATATGCTTCACAGTGGTATTTAGCTGACAGTTGGTTGGGTGTGTACAACCGAGTGCCTGGTGTTCTACACAGAACGTGGCACAACAAGGTTGTTTTTGTAGCGCACGGCCCAAACCAGAGCCCAATGTGCTGTGGGTGCTGGTGCTGGAAATAAAGTGTGGTTAGCTGCGCCTGGTGCTGTGTGTGGGAACATCACAGCACCACCAGAGATGGACCATGAATGGACGAGTGTGAGACCAACATGAGTGAGAGAGCATGTAAAAGAAAGACAAACCCCTTGGTCCTATCGTTTTCTCCTTTGACAGTGGCGATGTTAGCATCAAGCTATCTCTGCCAGCTGGTGTCTACATAGCAGACAACAAAGGGCTCTAGAGTCAGCTGCTGAGGGAGTTCCGCTCCCTGACGATGTGGTCCCAGTCTGGGCTTGCTCCGGCCTGAGCCTGCTGGGTCAGTGGTGGATCAAGTCAGGTCAGCAGCTCTCTGCGACCACACTGCGGTCGCACAACCG
Organism: Clupea harengus; assembly: GCF_900700415.2. NCBI lineage: Eukaryota > Metazoa > Chordata > Actinopteri > Clupeiformes > Clupeidae > Clupea > Clupea harengus. The sequence goes on along the minus strand of NC_045172.1, from coordinate 3,249,303 downwards.
GCCCAGTTAAATGCTGTGGTATGTGAGGGTCAGACTCACAACTGAGTTTTCATTTCTCTAATTGAGAAGAGTAATGGGAAAGGATTAAGACTTCTTTTGAATGTTGCTGTCAGCAGCTGGACACATTCCAAATAGTGCAAGGATTGAAAGTTGTGAGAGTGGGAGAGTGTGTGACAGAGGGGGAGGCTTTGGTTCCTCATGGCATCATCATTAGTTGTACTCTTTGATTAAAATTGCGAGTACTTTAAAGTATGTTGAGCTCTGACTGTTACTGAGGGCTTGCAGTTGTAGGAATTTTGGATTGTTGGGAAGGTTGATGAAAGTTGTCGTCTGCTTTAATATTGCAGAAAATAATGAATGGATGGAGGTCAGGGCCCTACAGTAGTATGATATGGATGCAATTTCTAAAAGGTGAATTGAAAACTTCACAGAAGGAAGTTGAAGAGATAATCTCCTCAAAGATACAACCAAATGGGCCACACACACACGCACACACACACACACACACACACACACACACACACACACACACACACATACACACACACACACACACACACACACACAATATACTAGGGTACTAGATACAAACAGAGATTAAAAGAAGGGAGGGAGGATTTCATGTGCACTCTAATCACATCTGTTAGATGAGATTTGGGGGGAGGGGGGGGGGGGGGGGGACTGTGTGTGATTGCGTGCGTTCCTCTGCTGGCTTTTTGACCATTTGTTTGTTTGTACCTCTGGCAGGCTGCGCACAAAAACATTTACATTTGTTCGTAGACTGTTTGAACAGGTTTGAAGCATGCAGGTTTGACCCAAAGTCCCCACTGACCCCGTGGCTAAAGACCTGCGTGAAGGTAGGGATCCATTAAATAAATTGAGGTTTGAACAGCATTTGGCAGTTTTTTTTACAATACTGTAACTGTCACAATACCGCATCTACTTTTTCAAAACACTGAACACATTCACAATATCAGTAGACTATGTGAACTAAAACTGTGGATACTTGTGCATTGCTTTGATACAAAAGGCATTCTATGACTACTTCTACCCAAATTCATGGATATCTGTCTCAGTCAATGTTCACCACCAGCAAAACTCTGTACAACCACAGCAAATTTTCCAGAAATGTAGATATTCAGTTCAAAACCTGACAAAGTTTTGATTACTGAAGATGGAAATATGCTGTATTTTGAAAGACAAATGAAACACTTTTAAGACACTTGGAATAAGAATAAGGATTATTCTGATTTTTGCGGAAAATGTATTTTTCTTTGGTTGTTTGTTTGCAGTTTTGTTACCAAGTATACAAAACATTGAAATGTGCATACATGTAGGAAAAATATAGATTTTGATATGTATTTCTTATCTTCACTGAAGATAGTACTGCTGCATGTGTAAATAATGGGCTGTCAATGAGACAAAGTGACCCAGAAATGCAACTACAGTAATGGTCCAGTACTCAGCAGATGCTTTTACCCAAAGTGCCTTCCAATGGCATCCTGCATGTCCTAGGAATCAAACCTGGGTCAGCTGCTTGGTAGGCAGCAACACTAACCACTGGTCCTCTGATGCCACTGACCACACACAGTACATTTAACACACTCAGTAGTGGTCTCTACAGTCTTGTAACAGGCAAACCAACAGATCAAAAAGTTTATTCTTGGTGTCATGATAGCTGCTTGGCTTGAGATATTTATCGGGCATTGGAGATACAACACCACAGAAATTGTTGCACAGAGCTGTCATGAAATGTATTGCATGCTGGATCTATTTGTTTGGAAGAGATGACACTTTTTTGCAATGCACAATACCCTAAATTAAGCAAAAATAGAGGCTACGGCAACATATAATATATGCATTTTTAGTGCTTCAAAATGTTTTTTAGTAAATTGTCTTTTGAGTGCCACAGTAGTCTGAACTCTAGTTCTGGCTGCATGATTCACTTTTAGGTGAAGTGTGAAGTGTTTTGGTGGTGGTTGTGCGTCTTACACGAAAGTTTATCTGATTTATTCAGTTTGTAAAGCACACTATGTGAAGACTTTTGAAAAAGGTGAACATGGTCTTGAGACTAGCGTGAAAATGATTGTAAAAAGGTTCTATTCATCCACTCTGGTTATTTTTAGCTGCAACTGTGAAGCCTACAGCTTGGCAAAGTTTGTCTTTCAGAATACGGCAAGTTTGGTGCAGACTAATCATGGCATTTGAAACTGTAGCAGAAGAATGGCTGTCTCAGCAGGGTACACATCAGACACGTGCTGCGAGGCTCATTAGTGTTTGAGCTCAGGGAACGCTGAAAGCTTACTCCAGTCATACGTTTCCAAAATCAGATTACTTGTTCTCGGCTTAATATATTTGGTTAGTTCAGGAAAGGGAACTTGGCCACACTGTGATTGTTTATAGTTTCCTCGCGATCAGGACAAATACATCTGACCAGCATATAGCCTCATGATCTTGGTGTAAAAGCTGTTAAAGTTACATATGACCAGCGTATACTCATGATCTTGATGTAAAAGCTGTTAAAGTTAGGGCACATCCTCTGGCCCTCTCGAGTTTTTAAAAGCAGAATTACAACCTTTCCTTTGATCCCCTAAACATTCAATATGAGATATCAGATCCCTATGAGTGTGTGTGTGTGTGTGTGTGTGTGTGTGTGTGTGTGTGTGTGTGTGTGTGTGTGTGTGTGTGTGTGTGACAGCCAGAGAGTGCGTGTCAGAGAGGGCATCTTGGGCCACAGGAGGTTATCGGGGCCTAAAAGGCAGACAGTCCCCCTGGCCCACGCTGGTACACACTGAGCATGCTCCTCTGTTCCCTAGAAGATGCACCATAGAATGCTGGAGACTCCAAAGGGGCTCAACCTATCATCTGTCAGCGTTTCAACTAAGACCGCCGCCCTGAGCATGTGTGTGAGAGAGAAAGAAAGAGATATAGCGAGGAAAGAGAGAGGGAAAATGGTAGCGCGTATTCTGGCAAGACAAATGGCGCTCCTAATGCCTTCTTCTTCTAAACAGGCCACATTGACCAAACTTCACCACAATATAGCAGCTGCGCCTCTTTCAAGCAGAGAGCATATGACAAGGGCATGTCAGGTAATCACCTCAAAAGCCCTTAAACCTCTCTCTCTCTCTCTCTCTCTCTCTCTCTCTCTCTCTCTCTCTTCCTCTCTTTCTTCCCCTCCCTCCCTTAACAGACAGAGAGCTCCCAGGATGCTTTGGAGTGTGCAGTGAGTGTGCTGTGGAATGCAGCTGTTGGTTCTGAGGCGACTGCCGGCCTCGTGTCTGCCCATGATGTTGGTCAGGACTAAGCCGCCCCCGGTCGCCACCTCTGGGGCCCGCCGCACATCGCTTTCAAAACGACGCTAATCCTCAGGAATTAGCAGCTTTGATGGGGGGGGTGAGACCCTTCTTTTGCTTGCAGTGAGGAAGAGGCCACCGCTTCGACCCCCTGAGTCTTTAAAGAGCGAGAGGACTCGGCCGACAACAACCTCCAGCAAGGCCCCCACACCCCCCACCTCACGAGGGGGTGTGGCGCACTGATTGCTCTCGTCACACTCATTAAGCCCAGTTGTGTTAGCCAGTAACCCCTGCGCAGATGAAGCATGCAATCCCCATTCAGCGCGTGTGTGTGTGTGTGGGGGTGTGTGTGTGTGTGTGTGTGTGTGTGTGTGTGTGTGTGTGTGTGTGTGTGTGTGTGTGTGGCGGGGGGGGTGCTCTCTTGCCTGTTTCTGAGTGCTCCCTTTACTCCCGGCCCCCAGCAGCCCCCGGTCAACTCCACCATACTCCCTCCCCTGTCATCTGTCAAGCCGCCAACAGCACACCCTTAAAGATCCCAGGCCCTGGTCGTTCTACTGCGGCCTTCCTCCACCTTTGGAAGCCATGTGTGTGAGAGACAAGCCAGCGACAGCCAAGACGGCCAGACAAAAAGCAGCCTTGGAGCGACCGGGGCCGGGACAAAAGCCTGCACACATGCGCTCACACACACACACACACACACACACACACACACACACGCTCTCAGCTGCTGCAGCACCACTCCTGAGTGTCAGACGCACAAAGGAGAGGGGTGGAGAGGGCAGGACATTATTAATGGGGAGGCTGAGAAAGGCTCTTTCGCGCTCCAAGATGCAAACACAGACCCACACAAGCACTCTGACACCAAACTCAGTAAGTGCATGTGGCCCTACCCTGCTAATCACATGAATGACTCCCCCTCCTCTAGCCAGCAACAAATCACAGCCGAGAACAAAAATGTGACAGAAAGCTGCTTTCAATGATTCATTCCAACTCAGTCACACTTATTGAAACACCATATGGTGAACTGCCATAGATATGGTGAAATGAAATTAGACAATGCCAGTGTTTTGAAACTATCGAAAGAACGCTTTAAAGAAATAACACAACTATCAGACATAATGATGTGTTAGTGGTTAAAAAAATAAGTAATAAAAAAACAGACATGTGTCCAGTTAAACCACAGAAACCCAAACAGCCACCTATTGCGTTTGACTGAGGGGTCATAAAAGCGGAGAGAACATAAACACACTCTTCTCCGAGGAGCGATAGAGAACGACAATTAACTCTTTAGTGTCCATTTAGCGGGGCCATTATTCCCGCCTTTAACACCCCAATAAATCTGTGCGGGAGACCGAGCCACAGAGGATCGGCGAGCCCAAATCCCACTCATATGAGCCAAGGATAATTAGCTTGTGACATAGACCAATCCCCCCCCCCCCCCCCCCCCACCCATACGCACTAAAGACATAATCTGATCGGAACTCTCAACCACCTCCTAATCTCGTGATTTACCCAGCGGCCGGCTCAAGCTGGGCCAAGCCCTTTAACTGGCTTACTGCATGTGCCACCCCACAGTATCACATAGACCTAATGGGCAACAGAGAGGAGGAAGAGGAGGAGGAGGAGGAGGAGGAGGAGGAGGGTGGGCTAGGGGATGGGGACCTGAAGAGGAAAGGCTATAGATGGATCAACAACCTGCCATAACTGTCCCAGTCATTTCAGCCGATAGCATTACAACACTGCACAGCCACCGCTTAGTCAACATGGACCCCTCACCAATGAGCTCATGAGGAAGTGCACTGAAATACGGCACCTACATGGCCATGACCAAGTCCACCTGAAGCTGGATTATACCCCCACCTCAGTGGTATCGGGGGATGAGATTTAGAGCCCAGATGAAGTGCATCCAGGAAGGGGTTTTGCCTCGTCTCCAGGTGAAGGTCTGACATTCTTCCTCTCAGGCCCACTGTCTTTAACTGCCTCTGCTGCCAGATTTAGCATATATGCCCACTGTGCTACTGCAGGCTCCCTTCTGTACTTCTGGCAGTACAACATAGTCAGGCCAACCTAAGGCTTGTCATGCATAATGCGCTCATTATGACTTACCCCAATTTTAGAGTGAGGTGCTGACAGTGGAACAATTAACTGCCCGAGAAAACAAAGGATGGTAGAACAGGGGGGGGGGGGGGAACGGTGAAATTGAGAGCGAAAGAGGATAATAAGTATTTTCTTCACTCTGAGGAAGCAGTGTTTCTCTGGGACTTTCAACGGCTGGTCATGGACTGATTTAGGGTGGGTTCAATTAGGAGGGGGGAATGAAACATCTCGTTTAGAGTTTTTCGCCCCATCGCATATTCTCCTGCCATCACCCCATCACTCGAAGAGGAAAAACTCTTTTTTTTTAGGGAGAATTCTTTCATATTCAAACGCCTCTAGGTGTTGCACAACACCATGATGATCCTAATGGAGTCTACTACCTGGCTTGTGAAAACAGGAGGGATTTTCTTCAAAGGCGAGGCAAAGGCTCGTCCGACCCACAGAGGAAGTGGGCCACAAAACAAGATGATCACTGCAGCTGTGTGGTCCAAAACAGGCACCCCAAGAGGCACCCCAAAAAGGTCCTACGCAGGAAGTGTGCGTGCCTTGAAGTGTGCAGCCGAAGAGACCACTGCACAAACCCTTTTAGCGCTCCCACGTGAGCGAGCGCTAACCCCGTGGGTCGTCCCCGATGCTCATAAACAGCCCAGCCTTCCTCGCGCTTTTGGCAAACACCAGATGGTGTCATCATCATAGATAAACATAATGACCTTAGCGGGGTCGGGGATCTCGCGCGCTGCTCTATGAAAAACCATATGGCTGATCCCCACTTGCTGCACCTACATAGGAAGTCAGCATCGTTTGACATCTGGTGGGACACGTACCAAATAGAGCCATCCGCAGGGTATAGGATGTGAGAATGTGTGAGAGAGAGAGGAAAAGAGAGAGAGAGAGAGAGAGAGAGAGAAAGAGAGAGAGAGAGAGAGAGAGAGAGAGTCCCCTGGAAATTACAAGGCAGTTAATTGCAGCTGTGTATGACTGTAATTATGCAATTGAGTAAAAATAGTTTCCTTCAATTATTTGAGTACAGACTGGATGAAAATGAGTCCTTGACAAGCGCGAAAACAGATGCTGCAGAGTTTTTGTTGTAGGACTGATCTATTTGTAATTATAGTAATAACGAACACATTTTGGCAGAGTTAAATTATTATGAAGAAATAACACAAAGGAGAAACCATTGTCTTTCCTCCCTGTGTGTGTCGTCTCCCTCTCACTCGATTGCTGTATCTTTCCCTCTCTCTCAGTCTTTTTGGAAGGTGTCACCATGGGGGCTGTTTGGTTGGTCCTATCTCATCTCCTTCTCTTTGTGCACTGTTATTGTAAGCTGATGTGCATACTTAGTCAGATGTGCAGAGCTAGTATGTGTCTGCAAATGGCACGTGTTTTGTTTGAGGGTGTATGCATCAGACTGAATGTGAGGGTGTATGAGCGTGCACTCACACACTGTACCACATGTAGTGTGTGAGTACAGAGCAGTGTGTGTGTGTGTGTGTGTGTGTGTGTGTGTGTGTGTGTGTGTGTGTGTGAGAATGTGTGTGTATGTGTGTGTGTGTGTGTGTGTGTGTGTGTGTGTGTGTGTGTGTGTGTGTGTGTGTCTTTGTGTGCAGCACAATGTCCACTGGAGCAGCTGCGCTCGGCCGGCGCCCGCAAGCGCCTCTCAGTGCTGTCAGCACTCGGCATGTCATTGCGCTCATCAGGCCGGGGGAAAACACACATACACGCACATACACACACACACACACACACACACACACACACACACACACACACACACACACACACACACACACACACACACACACACACACACAGAGTAACCTGTCCTGCTCCTAACAACATCAGCACTCTTCATCCACCATCCACAGAGCAGGAGAGGAAGAGGAGAGAGAGGCTAAAGGAGGTGTGTGTGTGTGTGTGTGTGTGTGTGTGTGTGTGTGTGGTTGAAATGAGGGGATCAATACTGACAGAGAGGGCTAATTATACACCATCACAGGCCCTGCTCCCCTCCTCACCAGCGACTCTTTAAATTGCTTTAATTTGTGCCATGCCGCCATCCTTGCCCATGGAGTCAAAAGAGTTAATGTCCATTCTACACAACTGGGTTTCTGCTTTTCATTTCATCTCCAACTAGCAATTAAAAATGCTCAGGGTTTGTAAAGGTGTTTTTTGTATGGTTTAAGAAACTTGAAAGTGTGTGTGTGTGTGTGTGTGTGTGTCACGTGTGTGTATAGCCCTGCCTGGCTACATCTCATTGTTTTCTCACTAAAGGAGGTCACTGTTTATTAAAAACTACATAAGACTAAAAACGGCTTTGATCTAGAAAGCTGGGGGATATAAATTGTACATAATGCATGAATCAGAAGTAAAGCAGGACTTGGCCAGTCTGGATAGCAACCTAATTTTATCACGGTCAACGGCAAACCCCTGCAACTTTCTTCATGTGCCTTGGCTAAATATATAGCAGCATGGAAACATCTATCAGATGCACTAGTTTACATTTCTACTTTAATGTTGTTCACAGCAAGCACTGCCTTGGTAAGGTTAATTAACAGAGTAACTAGATGTTCAGACTAGATATAGCATTGTGCAACACTGACCTCTGTCCTCTGTCTACCAAGCCACATAGTGTAGGTCCAATCAGTAAACCACGTCTTGGGAACCCCGTTGGCACCATGTACACCAGAAACCCATTACTGCAGGGACCTTGGTCCAAGTCTCCATTGTATAACCTCCAGCATGGCCAGAATGCACTCAAGCATAGCGAACAGCATTCACAGGCATGACAGACAGCATTCATTGCCACTGTTAAGTGAAAAGGACCACATGCATCAGACGCAGTCCAGTGGTAGCCTGTTTCTCTAGCACAATTGTATAGGGAACAGTTTATTGTATAGGGAACAGTTTAATGTATAGATAAATGGCAGCAGTAGAAGATGGGAGACAAGGGAAGTGTAGGGAGACTGCTCTGGCCAGACACTACCGTGCTCACTGTGTGACAGCAAGGATTCACAGACCAATTAGTTTGGGGTGGTTTCACGGGCATCTTGTAAGGTGCTTAAGAAGGCAATCTGTCTCGACACAGGAGATCTTTAAGTATTTCCGATCCCTCTAACAAACTCTTGGATTTCCAGTTGATCCAGTAAACCACACGAACTTCTGTGCTACTGTGCAGGGCTGAAAGAGCAGTTCAGTTACCTGGCATGGAGAAACATATATATATTTCCAAACATACTTCATGGAGGGTCAACTGTCAGGGATCTTGTGTCTTTAAACATAATCAGGGACAAAGAGGCAAGGATGAGTCGCATTAAGAACTTCCAAGAAACGATTTTATCTTCTTTATATAATCCCCTTCAAAAATTAAACTCCTTTAAGCTTGGCAAAGATGGTTGAGGTTTTGCCATCATTATCATATACACTATCGTAGTTGTTCCCTTTACGTTGACAAGCGCTGGCAGCGAAAAGCCACAGTGAGCCAATATTGGGCTAACTTCTGTGGGAACGGCTTCAAACACAGCCTGTTTCCATCACAACATCTTTCAGTTTTGACACTGTTATAATGACAGTGGGCTTAGTCAGACAGCCATCTGTAGAACTACAGATGGCAGTGGCTCCCTTCCTGGGAAGCTCTAATACACTTTCAGTTAAAGGGTTCATTCAGTTTGGTTTGGATACCCCAGTTGCCTCTTGGCCATGGGGCAGGTCACTCTTTAAGTCCAGCACCTTTAAGAAGGTATTTGGAGTGAAGTCAGACCACTGAACCTGGATTTCCAGATGAAAAATCAAACAAGTTATAGTTCCCAGTTAAAGTGAAGGTTGGTGACCAAGAGAGGTATTTGCTATTGAGAATCATGAACCTGGAATTTAGCTGCCAGAACCCCTCAGGGATCTTTGGAATGGATCTGAACGGCTTGTCAGGTAGAACATTCAGGTGCTTCTGTAGTATACGCGATCTTCAGCACATTCAGGTGCTTCTGTAGTGTACGTGATCTTCAGCACATTCAGGTGCTTCTGTAGTATACGCGATCTTCAGCACATTCAGGTGTTTCTGTAGTGTACGTGATCTTCAGCACATTCAGGTGCTTCTGTGGTATACGTGATCTTCAGCACATTCAGGTGTTTCTGTAGTATACGCGATCTTCAGCACATTCAGGTGCTTCTGTAGTATACGTGATCTTCAGCACATTCAGGTGTTTCTGTAGTATACGTGATCTTCAGGGCGTAAGTGTGCTGCCATGTTCGGCAGACGGAGGGCGAGTTGTTGCATAAGCCAGCCTCCTTGTTTTGGCTCTATTTCCATCCTTGCTAACAGCATGTGTTTGGTATTAAGGTCTCAAATTAGATGAGGAAGTCAGGGGGGAAACAAGCCCAAAGTATTCTGGGTACATAACATTATTTATGATTCCTTGATCCAAACCACCGAATTATACATTTGATCAATATAAGATGAAAGGTGGCCTGGGTCTTGCATGCCAAACAATCATTTATTCATAAACTACTTGTGGTATTTGCAAATAAAACCTGTCGCTCAGCTTGTCATACACAAACAGTTGGAGTAACAACTTTGCTGCCAAACTGAATCATAGCAAATACCTAATGACTTAAATGGCAAAAATCACCAGTTAAACGCTTCTCAGAAGTCCTTCACATGAACCTGATGAAACTAGCTAAAGCTACGGAATTCACCTCCCATGCATTCACCACTTCAGTCCCCCTTGTTTGTTTGACCTGTTAGCCCTCAAAAACATGCTAACATCTAGTTAACGCTGAACCCACAGCCATCGCTCTGTGTTGTTACACACACAGCCATATCTCCATATCTGTCTTCCTCCCTCTTTTTCTGACAACACCACTTGTGGTCCAACAGCTTGGCAGTCAAATGCAAACAGCTCTGTCTGTTTGTGTGACACCATGTGGCTTCCTCCTGTAAGCATTGGTTTCCAAAGGCCTTCACAATGTTTGGATCCTATTCAGAAAGCCAGTATTGTGGATTACCACCCGCCTCATATGTACAGTAGAACTTATTATTTAAATATTTTAAATATTTAGAACTGACTGAAAACATAAAATAAAATGAAAATGATATTTAAAGTGAACTGATGTGTTGAGTGATTCGACATGCTGATGTGAGAATTGGAAAAAAAGATGTACAGTCCTGATATGATATGGTGGCCTGAACTCAAACATGCTGAGGGAGGCATTTACATTTGGTGGGTGGTTTCAGAACCATTTCAAGGAGAGACAGACAAGAGGGCTTTAATGTTAGGAATTACAGACAGATGCCAACAACCGATAAAAAGGCAAAGCAGCATGCAGCCAGGGGAGGGGGCTAGCCAGGTACCAAACCCAGTACTTCCCATAAGAATTTAACAGCTGCAATGTGATGTGTCTGCTCTAGTAGTAATCATGTGAGTAAGTGATGATATCTGTCAAGGTCGAGGCAAAAAAGATCAAATGGAAGAACAGTCCAAAGGTTGAAATATGCATTCAGAAAAGTTTACCAAATGAAGGTGAGAAAAAAACCACATAGAGAAATTGAGCAAGGGCGGCTGTAGAACTCTAATTAAAGACGCTTAGGCATTTGGACTTCTGTGGTGAAACGGACCATAAACAACTCCTCTTACATAACAATGTGGCCTAAGGTCATATACTTGCATATACGGTAGGTGAAGCTAGTAAAATCGTATTGTGCGGCGCTTTGATAGAAGAGGGGCAATAAAGAAAAAGGAGAGATAGATAGAAGAAAAGACAGATAGAAAGAGACCGAGGAGGGAGAGGTTGACTGTAAACAAGCCCCATGAATGGAAAAGAGTCCCTCTGTAGTCAAAGCAACTGGCGACGAGTTGACAGGCCCAAACCTCTCCGTTGGGCACGTATGCTGCAGCAGCAGCAGCAGCAGCAGCAGCAGCTCAGAGACTCTGCTCACCCCTATGATCCAACAAAGCCCTCACCCGCCCCAGGCAAAGGCACTGAAGACTGTGGGCTTCATTTCCATAATCACATTGCCCTGCTTTAGTTTTTCCTGTAATTTGCATTTGCAAGACGGCAACTGCATCAGCTGTGATGTGATGTACAGGACCAGTCGTTCAGTTGGTTGAGAGATTTTCTTCTTTCTTTTTTCTTTTCATCTGCTCTTATGCTAAGTTAGCTTGGTAGTCTGCCCAATATATGTTCCAAAGATCAGGTTTGAGGGTGGTGTTGTAGTTATAGACACACACCACAGATTTGTTTTAGCTGTGGACAGACTCATTTTAGGCATTCACGTTGAATGAAGATGATCAGTACTCCTAGCAGTCTTATACTCCCCATTGTTATAGAAGAAATGACTGCCAACAAGCGAACAGCCACAGACTTCTGTATTTGTATAGATGCAATCTAAACACAATTGTTTCTGTGGGAAAGTTCCAGTAGAGAATATAGCAAAAATGGCCAGTATTTGAGCCTTTCAATCTGTCTATCCCACTTTACTACAAGAGAGATGTGGCTGATCCTTTAGAGCAGAGGTCTTCAACCGGGGGTCCGCGACCCCCAGGGGGTCCGCAGAGGTACTACAGGGGGTCCGCCAAATTATTTTATCTGAAGCATTTTTTCCCTCTTCCAAAAATTAAAAACGTCCAATAGGCTACATAAACAGAACGTACAAATTGCTTTCTATTCGTTAAAAATAATACATAGGCTACCCATGAGTCTTCACGCGATCATTTGATCACCATGGCAACATATGCACTTTTAGCTACATTTAGCTATCTGGTGCCAAAACACGTTACCTGCCTCAATCGTTTTGTAATTTCTCGGAACAAAAGCTCCACGTCAGACACCACTGATGGCCTACCTTCAGAGGATGCCAACACCCTTTCCATGAACAGCCAAAAGCGCAAACGGGAGAATACAGGTAAATATTCAGAGAATTATCTGAAGTTTGCCTTCACCTACAAAGAGACGGATGGTGACGAATTACCAGTGTGCGTGGTTTGCTCTTACGTGCTATCAAACGAAACTATGAAACCATCAAAGCTGCAACGACACTTAAAGACAACCCATGCTCACTTGAAATAATTTTGTATATATATTTCCTCTTTAAAATCTTTTGAGGGCCAGCAGACCTTGATGAGACAATCAGCCAAAGTGTGCGAGCTAGCTTTAAAAGCCTCTTATCAAGTTGCATTACGTGTCGCTCAGACCAAACAGCCATACATAATTGCGGAAAGTTTAATATTGCCAGCAGCTAGTGACATGTGCAAAACAATGTTTGGGATGTGGATGAGTACGTAAAAAAACTGAAAAGCATCCCAATGCTATTGATGAATTGGCAGCTGATGTGAGGGCACTACTAGTCGCAAAACTCCCAAAAGCAGATTATTTTGCACTACAATTAGTTGAATCCACCGATGTGTCAAACGACCCTCAGCTTTTAGCTTTTTTGTGATTTGTCGACCAAAATGAGATGCAGGAGGAATTTTGATTCTGTAAGCAGCTGCCTGGACATAAAACAAGTTCAGAGATTTTCAAAGTGATCGACAATTTTTTCCGTGAACATGATATACCCTGGCCAAAATGTGTCGCGATGTGCACAGACGGTGCAAGAGCCATGTATGACGCACTGCATGCTTCATAGGGAGAATCTTGTTGCCAAAGACATGAGTGATGAATTCTCAAACATCTGATCTCTCACTAGGTATGAGATATTTCATCCATACTTAAGCTTCTCAAGCTACTCAATTCTTTGTCCCTCCCTAATTGAATACAGAGTGATGGCTAACTGTAAGAAAGAAAAAATGTCAATAATAAACAGAATAAATTGAAACGAGTTGTGTGTCACAGATGATTTGCAATTATGTCCAAACATGTGTAGGGGAGTGTGTGTGTGTGTGTGTGTGTGTGTGTGTGTGTGTGTGTGTGTGTGTGTGTGTGTGTGTGTGTGTGTGTGTGACTGACACTTAGTTCCAAATAAAATATATGAATATCAGGCCCAAATTTGGGGCGGCGGGGGTGGGGGTCCCTGCTCAGTGTCTCTCTCAGCTAAGGGGTCCTTGGGCTGAAAAAGGTTGAAGACCCCTGCTTTAGAGCAGTGTACTCTTCGAACTATAACAGACTCTGCTGGTCTGTGGGATGCAGACAGAGCTGTTATGCTCTTGCAGTTCAAATAAAAAAAATGAAGGACAATCTCACCTAAGCTACCTGTGCGTGAGTGACACAGGGACCAGTGGACGACTTCCCATTCATAATTGACGAACATTTCCCTCTCTACCTGAGGAGGGAGCTGATGGCGCTGTGCAGGAGACCAGATGTGTGTGTGTATGTCAACACCCGGGTCACTCCCTGCAGCTGAAACCCGCAGGAAGGCTGCTTTAGGGCCTTAAACATGACACACATGTCACAACAGCGATAGGGGAGCAATAAAAATGAGGCTTGCCATTGTCCTGCCGGAGTGAGGTGGCCTCTGACAGACTTCCTTTCCCATTTCAAAGAATTACTGGGAAACCCACTCGTATCTCCATGCATAATTACGCCAATACTTCCTCAGTTTTTTTTTTTTACGAATGCAAATTTTCCAAGAAATGTAATTGCACAAACACAGAATTGTGAATAACACAAAGTGGCACCTTGGCCACTGGGGACCGGAGGTGGTTGTGAGGTTCAAGAGAGATGGCTCTGAGCTTTTAATATTTCATCATACACCATATTTCTTCCACCACTACACCGCAACTAAAAGCACTTTAAGTGGAATAGGACATTCGAAAGTCCCACTTTTGAGGTGGAATTTTGTGCCTTGGTATTTCACGACAGTTCTTTCGTGTGAATCCAAATCCTATGGAGGGGGAAACTATCCAAACTCTATAAATTAATCAGACAGTGTAATTCACTTTTAACACTTGGATTCCACAGAGATGCCCTCAAAATTCCGCCCTGATATTGTATGCATGCTATTAATGCTGTGTGAAAAGGCACAGTGAGGATCATTTTTAATTATATGTATGCTGACATTTTGCTTAATTTCTGCACTTTTTTCGTGAATATAGTATATATATATATTACACATTCACTGACTGTGGATTATAAACTAAAACAGCATAAGGTTAAGAGGCAGGAATTCATCTATCAAATTCATTATTAAATGCCTCTCGGGAGCCAGTCTTGAGGTATGAGGAACGGTCTTGACTTCGGCACATAGAAATGTAGGAGACCACATAGACCACCAATGATTGTTTGAAATCTCACAACAAGAAACCCCCAGACAACCCACTACAGCCTAACAAGACTGAACACGCAGAGGGAAGCCCCTCATGACTAAAAATAGGGTTCACAGAGACGCCTGTGCGTGTGTAACAGACAAATCTCCGTGCCAGAGTGGCATTGTTGGCTCATGACATCAGACTTTTCATATACACTCTTTTGTCTTTTTGCCGTGGAAACTGTACATTTGCCCTGTGTGTGATAGCATTTCTCTAAGGAACGAAGGACAGTGAGATGATTTGTAACAGGAGGGAAACACTGACTGATAATACGCTCGCTGTCAGTCTGGTGCGTTTCCAGGCCAACGTAATGACATTAGTGAGCAGTACAGAGTGTTTGGTCAGGGAAGACACACATCCCTGTGGTGACTAGTGGGGTTGGGCCCACGTCAGGCAGAGGCTATACAGATCTGTCAGAGAAACCGGGAGAAGGCCCTGATGTCTGACAGCTTAATTATGCCCGCATTGCCACACCAAGGCACAAATCAACAAACAAACCACTTGAGATGGTCTTTAAAGAGATGCAAGGGGTTAACAATCCTTCAAATGTACAGAATTACAAAACTGAATCACTAGAAAGTAGAAGAGTTCGCTATTTTGTCATCATCTAGTTAACTCTCAACATGAATGGGATTTTCAGGTCTATATTTTTTTACATTAAAGGCATATAATTTACAGAGTAGCATATTGCTATATTTTGTTTTTACTTTAAGTAACTGGCTATTCAGACTCTTTTCAGACCAGCCATGTGCAGCTAAGAAGAAGGACATTCATGTCTCATAAGGCTGAGGCTAATTGAGTGAGGGCAGAATGGTGGTGGTCAGGGAAAGGGAAGGTTTGGGTTAGGGCTTAATTGGAAATGTTCCCGTGTCAATTAGCAGAGGTGGTTAACCAGGGATCCTCTGGCCAGTGGCAGATGTTCCAAGAGATCTGGGAACGGCGCCATGTACAGTCAAATATGAGGCTCTGAGAGCGTCCAGTGTCCAGTGTGCACAGAGTCTTCCAGAAGAAATTCACTTCCACCCTAAAATGGCACTTTTAAAGGAGAAATAGCAGTAACTTGATTATGTGATCAAAAGTTGGGCAATTGAACTTGACATCACCCTCAAGACCAAAACCGACACAAGTGGTTTCACATCTGCAAAACAGGACAAGAAATGTCAATTCAGATACAAAAAAACCCCAGCACTGTGCTATAAAGAGGCTGCACTGGGATTCTAAAATGGCCACCATATTTATATTCATGATATGTTACTGTGGCTACACCTGTACCAGAGATGTTTTTTCTCCTCCAGCCTCTCTCCATTTGCTCTTTTAAATGTGTCGGCAACAGCAGGAGGACGCGCTCTCCCCTTCCGTCACACTGCACATTTTTCAGACAGGCCTCATGAAGGGGCCTTGATGTGTCTCCAATGGAAATCAAAGTGCATTAAACATTAAAAGTGCTGTCAAAGCCCCGAAGTAGATCAACTGCGAGGCAAAAGTAGGGCAGAGAGGCTGCTAAGAGGCAGCAAACTGTCTACTTAATCAGGCACACACACATACACACACATACACACACATACACACACGTATACAGACACACACTGCGGGGGGGGGGGGGGGGGGTACCTGTACATTTCCACAGTTGCGCTGTATGTTAGCACCACAACTCTGCAGTAAGAATGTACAGTACGTAGAAGTATGTCTGCTGTACGAGATCTCTACTGAACAGAGGAAGGATAGAGGGTTTAAATAATTATCATCTTTTAACAAAATATTCTGAACACAAAATTCTTAAATGGGAGGTAGGGTTTATTAACAGAGACAGAGAATGGCCTGTTAATGAGCAAGTAACCATACAAATAAAAGTATGAAAAATCCCTTTCCCCTCACCCTAAAACCTGCCTGTTGAAATCTCATGCTGCCAGAGGACGAGCCGGCTCTAGTTTGGGAGGGATCTCTGAACACACCACCGCCGGTCACAGCACACCCTGTCTAGTCTGCATTGCACCTGACACTCAAAGCACCCTGGCATCCTCCCAGGTGGCCTGCATCTGGGGATTGTCTTTCCCAGGCGGGGTGGGTGGGGGTGGGGGTGGGGGTGGGGAGGGATGCGTGTGTTTTTTCACCCAGGCCCAGGCAGCAGGGCGGGGGCAGGGTGGTGGGGGTTGAGTGGATGTGCCACAAGGGGCTGAGTGCAGCTCCATTTCCCTGGTGTTTATCTTTGTCTGCGCGCCCAGTCAAAACACAACTGCAGATGAGTGTCTCGCAAAGCTCACAGAGCTTTTAAGTCTCGCTCAGCTCTGAGTCCTTTAAGATGTGGGCAAAACTGACATCCCAACTCACCAAATTCTTAGCATACCACATTTCTGCATTTAACTGACCTTTTAGTTGAAAGTGTTCACAAGCAAACTACAAGTGTGCTAATGTAAAGCCTCAACAAGTAATCATTTGAGTGAGATATCAAATATGGTGTCTATCAGAAGGCAAACTATTATGATTGTTGACCCATTTAAAACCTCTTTCAGATCTCTTTCAGATAGTTAGGGACCAAGACAAAGCCACGCAAGTCCTGCTGTCCTAACTAATTATTCATGAGGTCAAATGCTAAACTCCCGTTCATTATTCCAGCTTTTGCTGTTGTTGGGGGGATGCGTCTTTATTTGGTTTGCTTGGCTGGGTTTGGCCAGAAGGAACGGGGGTCACCCTTAGACATACTGGACCCCTCACACAGCATGAGCTTTCTATTTATGGATCTGTTGTCACCGCATGCAATAATGGTCATGCGTGTGTTAATGTCTGTGTGTATTTGTGAAGGATTTAGACCGGGCAAGAATAATGAGGGTCTGGGGTAATAACAGCGATGTTATAAGATGTTAAGGTGCACAGTGGGGGTTATAAGTGATGTTAAGGACCAAATCCTAGTTTACAGTAAGAAAAGGTGTCAAGGAATTTGCAATGGTGAAAAAACAGCACTGAATTCATGGCAGTATCTGTGTTGTTGTCTGACATCATGGAGGGTCTTCCAAGTCTGAAGCACTGGAAAACCACAGGAAAAACCACTATGCAGTTGGGCTGTACCATAAGATCACTTAGTTGAACAGGAATGGTCCAAGCAACCTGATTGTCTGCTAAATCAGTTGTTTCAGTGTAAGGGGCACAGCAAACTCTGAAGCAAATGGCTGGCGTGTGTTTTACAGCTTACCCCCTGACAAGCTCCAAACCACATGAACCTTTACAATCATTCAGAATGTGCCCCTGTGGTCAATTTCCATTCACTTCTGCACCTACCCCCTACCTCGCCTTGGATCTCTTTTATTCCAAGAGCTTCTCTAGAGAGACACGCCTGGTGATTCTTACCATTTTCAAATGATTTTATGGCTTCAGTGGAAACCACTTCAGAACACCGGTGAGGCACGTTAGAAGTGGTTCTAGAAGCAATCATATCTGAACTTTGACCTTTAAATGCTGATATGGTTTTCCAAGCAACGCATTACTCATTGCATTGCTCATTACTTATGAAGGTGAGGTGTACAATCTGACAAAAATGCAATTACATTTATAAATATATTACCCAACAAGACTACCACTCCTTATTTTTTTCCTAGTCTAGCCGGAAGTCTCCGGAGCTTCAGAGGCGGCTATAAGTGTTTCTTACCACAAACAGATAGACACTCTTTTGAGACTCTTACATAAAGGAACACAGGAGCATCTAAGAGCTTTTTTCCTGGCAGACAAGGTCTACAGAGGCCAATCACCAGGCCCTCCAGTGGGGTGGAGATGTGGCTGTGGCCAGCCGTGAGCATGAGGATGTGCTGTCCGTAAAGCAGCTTTAGTTCCAGGCCACCGAGGCTCATGTATGGATGCCATGCCTAACAAAGCCTTTCTCCCTCCTCTCCCAGAGCCTCTGCTGTTATATAAGAGGGACTGTGTTAGCGAGCGCACATGTATGTGGGGGTATGTTGCACACATGTGTTTCTGCTTACATCTACAGTACAGTATGACCCTAAACTGTATATATGTGTTTGTGTGTGTGTGTGTGTGTGTGTGTGTGTGTGTGTGTGTGTGTGTGTGTGTGTGTGTATGTGTGTGTGTGTGTGTGCATGTTTCATGTGTAACTGGTTATGTATGTACTCGTGGGTATGTGTTTGTGCAGATGCGTGTGCAATGGTGAGGTAGCGGGTGGAGGGAGACTCTTAGATGCACAAGACAATGAATCTGTCTCCGGGGGGCCGGCGGCGATGCAGGACTAAATGGACTCTGGCTGAAAGGGCGGCCCATGCATGGCATCAGCTGCCTGCTGCTGTTACTATGCAGACACAGGGCAGGCATGGCTGCCTTCAGCCTCCAGCCGTGGCCTCGCCTTCCTCAGCGCTGCATGACAAATACGTGTGTGTGTGTGTGTGTGTGTGTGATTGTGGAGGTAGTGTGTGTGTGTGTGTGTGTGTGTGTGTGTGTGTGTGTTTGTGTGTGTGTGTGTGTTTGTGTGTGTGTGTGTGTGTGATTGTGGAGGAAGTGTGTGTGTGTGTGTTTGTGTGTGTGTGTTTGTGTGTGTGTGTGTGATTGTGGAGGTAGTGTGTGTGTGTGTGTATGATTGTGGAGATAGTGTGTGTGTGTGTGTGTGTGTGTGTGTGTGATTGTGGAGGTAGTGTGTGTGTGTGAGTGTGTGTGTGTGTGTGTGTGTGTGTGTGTGTGTGTGTGTGTGTGTGTGTGTGTGAGTGTGTGTGTGTGTGTGTGTGATTGTGGAGGTAGTGTGTGTGTGTGTGTGTGTGTGTGATTGTGGAGGTAGTGTGCGATCTCTGGGAAAAAACTGATTTGACAAGCAGCTTGAGAGGTTAGTAAAGCTCCAGTGTACTCAGAGGTTGACGCCATAGTCCTTTAGTCCACACGTACATTGAAGGGCCGGCTTCCTCCACACTGTTTCATTTGAGGAGAGAGCGCAAATCTGTTCGTCGTCTTGCATGAAGGATTCTCTCCCTCGCCCCCCAAAAAAAAGAGTGCTTCTTCCCATCCCAAACGAGGTGAGAAGAGATGTGTAACACTTTTCAGAAAGGCGTCTCGCCACTCACACACACTCTCTCGCCTAATTAGAGAGCTGCGAGAACCGGCGCGAGCGAGCTAGGAGACACGTTCTCTAATTACAGAGAACCAGGAGCAGGTCGTCTAATCACTCCCCCTACACTGGCTCTCCATCAGTGGGTGTGGGAGATCACGGCCCCCCTGGTTGTGCTTCCATGTCCATTTGGGGTGCAGAGGACAATGTTATCCCCAGCCCCAGACTAGGTAGACGAGGAGCTACATTAAGGGACGAAACACCCAACAACAAAGTTTTAGATAACTTATGATGGGGGATAATGTCTACAGAGATGGGACTGCTTATGTAAATGTCACAAAAGTCTACAATGAAGTCGATACCAACAATGCATGTATCACTTTCTTTCTGCACTCACTGAGGTTTGTATGTGGGTGTTGGCCATTTGTGCTGGTGATAGTTCAGCAGATGTCAGCATGAAAGTGAGACTCTAAACTGAACGTAGTTTTTTTTAAAGGTTTTCACTTTCGTCTTCACCGCCACAAAGACTTACCTTTGACTCATTTGTCATTTGTCATTTTTGGGAACAATTTAGCTTTTCTATAATAATGTGGTATGCATCCATGGCTTCTAATAGGCTCAAGCTTTTGTGTCAGTGTGTGTGTGTGTGTGTGTTGTCTGTTAGTGGGGGTTGAGCTTACCAATAGACAAAGTGACAATAAAGGGTCATTAGAAGATAAGGATCATTTACAACTAGGTGTCAAATGGCCTGGGGTGTTTAACATCTTAAGGCAACAGGTCTGGTCGTCACCAATCATTTTTTGAACATAATACTGTATGTAATACTGCAAGAAGGGTTTGAAGATAAAACTGCAATATTTTTCTTAAACTAGTTCATGAAGCTGGTATGCCTACATACAGATCTGTCTGGTAAAGAAAACTGACCAGACTGCAAAGAGCAGTTCTACGGACAAATCCCTAATTTCTTTGGTTGCAAATCGCTCAAACTGAAACAACAACGACAATTTCAGACTTCAACGGAAGCTGGAATGCCACTGTTAAACTATCCGACATAAGATACAGTAGTTCTCAAGAGCACACGCTCTCTCCCTGTTGCAGTTTATGTGTGTGATCATACTTGTACACATACATACATGTGTGTAAGTGTGTGTGTGTGTGTGTGTGTGTGTGTGTGTGTGTGTGTGTGTGTGTGTGTGTGTGTGTCTATAGTCTCAAGAAAGCAGAGTCACTGTGACCCCCCCCGTACCTTTCTCTTTGTGTAGAAAAAGAGACTACAACCACTTACACAGAGCTGATTCTCTGCAGCTAAGATCAATGGTGATCTTCAAACAATCAGCCCATTCTTCCTCTTATGAGGCTGAATAACAGGGAGATTAGTTGCCCTGGGCATTCCTTCACCTGGCTGACCTTTTAAGGAAGCTACAACCAGTGATTTGGATGTGTATACGTACATGTCAGAGGAGGTTAGCTTGGACTGAACTTCGCTAACAATCCGTGTACTTAGCCCCTGAGGGACTTTGGCTTCTATTGAAAGATGAGAGGAAGCTACGCTACTCTCTTCAAAGGTGGAATGGCCTAGAAGCCTAGAAGAAAGACCAGAATCTAGTGATGCAGACCATATGTTTATGTTGCTTGTATAGAACATTGGGTGTGTGGGGGGGGGTGTCCTATTGGTAGTAATCACAAGCAATGCTTTCACTTCAGAAAGAAGGACAAGGTGGCCATAGTTCTGCCGTGGTCCTGAACTGTTGCAGCTAGTTTGGTGCTGTGCTGTGTCGCGTTATATTGTGTTGTGTTGCATCTTTGGTGAGGGGATACAGCCTCTGCTTCACCTGCTTGCCTTGCATACTCAAAAGGGACTGAACAGATCCCTGTGACAAACTTAAGAGCTGAGCTGGGTCTGAGGACACCCTCTGCCACACGGCAAGAGAGAGGTGCCGGGCATGGCTCCGGGAACGTAGCAGGAGGAGTTCGACTTTGACTTACTGAACAGTCAGGAGTCAGGAGGAGGCTCGGCCACGGAGGACTGGTTGGAAGTGTTTTCAGCAAACAGTTTGACCAGCTGCTAATAAACACTCACTAGGAAAAAAAAAAGCGCTTACTCCCGAGTGTGCACTTGTGTGACCTACATGGCTTAATCTTTTTTGGTCAAATCCTTCTACTTGTGTCACTCGTGAAATGTGGAGGGGTTCAAAACATGTCAGATCAGATCAGTGAAAATGAAATGCCATAATCACCCAGAATATCCCCTCCCAATTGTATTGGACTTGAGGTCAGAGTATCTCTCAGCCCAGCAAAGCTTCATCTCACTTTAACTCAAATCACAGAGGGGGGAAAACCCTTCTGGTCTCAAATCCAGCCATCAACCACTGTCCCAGCACCGGATTTGTAGAACATGGCATCCTCACATCCTCTTACAATTAAAGTAAGACTGCCCTGTGATCACTCCCTCTTGACTGACTATGATCCAACTGCTGGAGCTGCTGCCTCACTGGAGGAGAATGGAGCTCATGCTGAAATATGTGGACTCGTGTATTTGTGCCAACCTCCAGTCAATGCTGATATTACACAGAGATAGGGAAAAGAGGAGCGGGACAGAGTGACAGAAAATATAGACAGAGAAGGGGTGTCTTTAGTTTACTGCGTGGTAAATTGGTAGCTCCAGAACATCCATTTAACAAACACAGCCTGCAATGCTACACCCATTCTGAGCGCGCTGTCAGTGAGCGATCTTCCACGCTCCCTCAGCTATATTTCAGACATACCTCCATATTTTTTCACGTGATGTATGAAGAAATATACACTATGTTCAGCGATTGATTCTTAATTATTCGATGTAATATTATCAACACAATGCCTGCTATACATATCCATAATCTCTTTTCAATTTGCCATCACATAATTTTTCCTGTACAGTTTTACCACGCGCTGTTCGGCGGTGGAGTCAGTCACAAGGCCACTTTACGCTGGGTAGGCTGGCGCCAAACAAAATCTGTGAAAATCGGGATTTAACCTTTCCCTTCGTAGGACATGGTCAAATAAATGGGTCCTGTCTTCAAACAATCTGCCTCTGTTTTTACTGAATCGACTAGCAATTGTTTTTTGTTTTTTTTACTGCAATGGTCCTTCACATCCGAATATATAATTACTGCCGTGGTGTGCGTTCTAGCCCATACAGTAGTTGCGCTCGGTCTGTCTGAGGGGAGCGGCAGATCCGAACGCCCAGATTGGATCAAAAAGATCCGTGGCCATTGCTTCAGGCCCCGTACCTGCAGTGATAGCCCTTGCATTCGCCCATCTTAATCAGCATGGAGTGATGTGAATGCCGGAGACATTGCCCCTCTCCACTGCAGCCTACACGCCCATCTCCCACCTACCGCCGATTGCTTGTAACATTTGAAATGAACGCATCCCTATTACAGCACTGGCTACTTGATACACACACGCCGTTAAGCAATGTGTTGCCCCTGTGCGATTTGTGGGATCGGAAAAGGACAGATAACCACAGCGATGAGCAGGTGTGCGCATACAGCCGTGCGACACATTGTAATTCCAACTATGTCCCTTCTATTACGCTGGTGAACTTGAGCGCATAAAATAAGGTCTTTGTTTTTACACATACCGTTACCTACCTTAACCTGCAAGGAGGAAATATAAAGACAGAATGAAGAAGAAAGATGGGTACTTACGCACTGGCTCCTGTTTCGGATCCAACGCGCTAGCAGTTTGTTGGATCTTGCCTATTTTATTTTGTAGAACCCAAACCCGTTGATTCGTGGACATGATCTCGTTCTCCAGCTCCTCAAATAAGGAACAGGCATGTTTGGCCAGGTCGGAAAGCTGCCGCAAGGTCCGAGAAAGAGCAACATTGTTGATTGAACACAAATCCTCGAATAGCAAGCCCTCATCATTGGGAATTGGATGCCTACACAGCAGTGGCGGCTCCACGGTCCGTTTAGCAAATGGCATTTTGAGTGTAGGCAAAAAATATGATATCCGGTTTAAAAAAGAAAAGGAAAAAGAAAAAGGAACCAAATCCAAAAGAAAAGTCCAGAAGGTTCTCCGGTTCCTCTTCAATCACGAATTCCCGAATTCTCCTTGCAAGCCTCCATCGTTTCTCTGACAGGGATCACACGCTGAGCGCGTAACGCAGCTTCCCCATAGAGATCTTTGCTGCTCCTCGTATCATCAGATGCCTTGCCGTGGTATTTTTTCCCAGCGCTTAAAGTTGAGGTGGAATGGGGTTTTAAAAAGGGGGAATCGTAAAACCCGGAATGGCTATGAACACGCTCGGATCTGGAACGCTACCTCGGTCAATTTTGTGGATTGGCTCAGTCAGTGCATTACACAAGGCTACGTTAGCAAAGGGAGTGGCAGCTTAGATTTCATTCAAAATATCAACAGTGAAGTCAGTAATATCTGACTGGTTACCAATACTCCCTTGTTCATATGGAATATTATATAGGATTATGCCTATAGGTTAGTTAGAGTTCTATGGTTCTGAGTGGTTCAAGTGGCTAATTTCAGTTTAAGATGTGTGAAATAAATTCGTAAACCTATCTATTGACAAACGCTAGGCTATTGTAATGAGATGTCGGGACCAAGGCGCATTTACTGAATGAGAGGCGCTCACAATCGCTGATTGAGTATTTCTCTAAATCCCAGCTACTGTTGTCAGTATCAGGACTGACAGCACTAAGCTCTTCCTATGCAGTGACTAATGCCTGCACTGGAAATGCAAAGGTTGCAGACTTAACGTAGGCTGGATCTCGTCACTGTCTGTCTTTGTTCAAGACCAGTTTTGTTCATTTCGACAATAGTTTTTCTTTTACTTGAGGATAAAATTGTTCCTTGCTGCATGGGCCCAAATTCCTTCTGACCAGGAACTTTTCAATAATTTACTGACTGTGGCCGGTTAAATACATTCCGGCATTGCGTCCATGTATATGAAAATCAGCTAAAACAGCAAAAAAGTCATGAAAATAATTACTGGAAAAGCAAAGTTTGATGCCGTTTTACATAGAGTTAAGTGGCGCCATCTTGTGGTATAACACAGATATGAAATCAAGAGGGCTGTGTTTAAAATAGGCTGTTTTACTGGCACATTTCCAGAAATCCTTTGAATCGTTGTGAAAAATAGGCCAATCAAAAAAAAGTAAAGAGCATGTTGAGGGTATTACTAGGGTAAATTGTCTACAAGGTAGGCCTACTCGATGCAAAACACATGCAGGAGCTGTGGTAGGTATGTTGACACTCATGAACACCGCCTTCCCACAAATAGACTGAGAGAGAGAGAGAGTTTAGTGAGACTATAAAGGCCAACGCCCCCTGGCGGCGACGTTCGGTGGCGAGTCACCCCGGTACCCTGCTTATGGGAAGTAGTTCGCTAATAAAGATGCTGATTCAATGTTATAGTAGTATCGATTTGGCCATTGCATATTTTAATTGAACGCACTGAAACGCTGGGTTTCTGCCATTTTTCTGCTTTTGCCGTTTTGATGGATGTTTCAAAACATCAGGTGCATTCCATGACTGAACTTGCTGAGAACAAGGCTATTCTGGCAGATGTTATTATAGGCCTGTAATTGTTGTTTTCTACTTATTTCTATTCAATATTTTTAATTGATTATTTTTAATAATGTGCATGTCTACATATTTGCAAACACAAGTACATTGGTACATAGTCTTACGTTGCCCTAGCAAGTAGACAGAGTGAGTTAACAAGACTCTTGACACACATGTTGTAAAATCAAATTATGTGTTATCTTTGTTTATCATAGGTACATACATAGATATCAGAGCTATACATTACGTTTAATACATTAAATACTGTACAGCTCAGTATTAAGAAATCAAGTTATGATTTCATTTCTGAGAAAAATTGATAGGCAAATTAATTATAAAATCAAATATGAAAATAAATTCTACTTTTCAATATTTTTGTGTTGTGTGTTACACTGTGAGTGTTTATGTTACACCGTGTTATATTTTACCATTTATCTTTGCATTGTTTTCATAAACAATATACACACAAATCAAAAGTCATTTAAAATCTATTACAATGTGCATTTCATGTTGGGTCTTGCACAGGTCTCAGTGACTTTCCAGACCGGATGTTTCTCAGAAAAGCATCTCAACCATACAGGATGCTGTGGTTTCTGTAACTGGGACAGGTACCAGGGTGAAATATTTTTTTTTACCCTTCAGTTCACTTGGTGAGTTTTGCCCAGAGCTACCACTCGTAAACTGACGTGCAAATGTGTGTATGTGACCACAAAGAGTTTAGAGGCTATGCAGCTGCCTGATGTAGTTTACAACTACATGCAGAGTCTGTTTCATTGCAGCGGAAACATCCGTGGTATCCGTGGTGACAGCAGAGTGGTTTGATTTTTATGTGAAAGAGAAAGGGTCTCGCGTCCTCAGAGTATTTACTGTATAAACAAAACTAAAATCTAATGCACATTTGTATACATCCTAATTGTAGGACAATAAGATCATATTCAAGTAACTGGCCCCAGTAAAAATCAAAGCTTTGTCTGTTCACTTCTTGGGAAGTGTGTTATCAAGAATGAGAAGAAAGGAAAAGCGAGTAGCAGTTCTCTGGAACCAGCCATCTGGTCAATACCGGATACTGAGATAAGTGACATTAGATCTAGACAGCCATGCTCAGAGTCATGAGAAGATATGTTCATGGGTGTGACATGTTCAGATGAATAAGAACAACTTTAGAGAATTTAATTGAACAAACATGAAACTTCCTGTTACATTTCTCTGCATTTCCTGTTGGTATTTGCTAATCTCTCTAATTCTTTATAATTTAGTGAGAGTAATAATAAAGTAACAACCACATTAAGTCATGATGTGTCTGTTCATGTATGTTGACACTTTTGGAAGGACCTGAGTCTCCTGAAGTGCTCTGGTGAGTGATAAGCAAGCCTTAAATCTAACTACACTGGTTTTGTGGTCATAATGTTTATTGAGAACATAGTGTAGTATGATAACTATCTTGTGTGATTCATAAACATAAGTCAGTCTCCTTTGGTTATTTTGTCCCTATACAAATACACATTCTGGAAACCATCAAAACGTGTCTCATTGCCATATTAAGGCCCACACCCTCTAGCAGTGACCTTCAGTTTAGCGTTATCAAATGCATTTCATCTTAATCTAGAATGTTCCAGACCTATTCAATTGGATCTAATAAACTAATTAAGATATTACAAGCCTATTGAAGAATATTATTGCCTTTACTTTTATTCTCCCTTTATTATCCTTTTTATTATTCCACCCATATTGGAGGATAATGGAGGATAAAGAGAGAAAAGAAAACAATTGCGTTAATGTAATCCTCATAAACAATACCATTCATTTGAGCTACACCTGTCGCATCAGGAATATAACATACTTTTGAAAGTTGTTTCTAATTGTTTTCCCACCTTTGCCATTGATTATGACCACTCTCAAGCAACTATTAAATGTGTTAGGCTTACTGGTATTTGTTCAGCAAAATGAAAAAATGACAGAACAACTCAAAAATAGAGCCAATAAACCACAGATTTGAACAGTGCCGCCCAGTGGCCTGGAGCTGTAAAATGAGGCTGAAGGTGATGAACTGTGGCAGCCCCAATAATGAATCGTGTGAACTCGTGCCAGCTTGTGAAGTGGTAGGGGGTGGGTGGGGGATTAAGTAGGTGGTTGGGGCGTATTAACTACTACATCACACTTTCCCATTGAATCATCAGTCTCCAGTTCCAAACAAACCCAACCAAAAAGTGTGCACTGGTTGGAAATACCCTGACTCACGTAACAGAGTGGAAATATGTGGCTGAAGAAAACATTTTGTTTGTTGGAAAACCACCAAACCTACACTACAACTGTGCTGTGTGACACTCAACCCCAAAGGAGAATGGGAATAAGAATTGAAACAAATTAACATAAATATAGCAGGGAGAAAACTGTTAGTCCCCTGGGCACATTACCAACCTCTCTTCTCTTCTCAACATTTCAAGAAGAATATTGTAAGTGTAACATAAAAGGCTGCATCACTGCTGTGTGAATTGTCAACAAGTCAAGATGTGGGCCAGGCTGTCAGAGCTACCTTGCAGCATGGAAGCAAGGACATAGAATCTGCTATCTTAAGATTGTAATTACGACACACTTTTATGATTTTATGATCCTTTATATGGTCCCCTGTGTGCAGAGATTCCATTCCTGTACAAAGCCAGCACAACTCTAGAATTGTTTTGACATTTTTCTGAATACCATATATCACAGGTTTACCGGCTCTTAAGCCAAACACTGGCCGTGCTGAGGTTTGGGTTTCAAGTTGTTGTAAGCAGCCAGGCTCCATAGACAGGATATACAAAAAGCCATACCAGTGTGTGTCCGATAAGGAAGGTACTCTCTAGGAGAGTATTCTCCATTCACACAGAGGGCTGTGTCTTTATGACTGAATGTGACTTTGGCCAAGGGGTCAAAGTGGTGGAGGGCTACTGATAAAACCACTGACTGGGAACACTGCCTCCCTCACTATACGCGTGTGGATGTGTCTCAGTAGGATGTCTGTGAGGTGGCTGTTGGTTTTGGCCGTGGCCGGTGTGGCCGGTGTGGCGGCCCAGTCTGAACTTGAGCAGAGGGCCGCCGCGTTCCTGGAGAGATTCGATGTGAAGGCCACGGAGCTGATGTACCAGTACTCACTGGCCTCCTGGGAGTACAACACAAATATCACAGATGAGAACTCACAGAAGCTGGTGAGTGTGGATGGCGTCTGATAGTCATGACACTGACATGGCAGGGCGGAATTTAAACAGGGGGGGATTGGGATTCCTCCTGGCGGTAGGGATGGGTGCTTCAAGCTCAGAGTCATTGATATTCACACTAAATTCACTAAATATTCTATTCTATAGATATTCACTAAATACTCTATGTCTTTTTTACTCTTTTTTTTACTAAATGGAACCCAGTTCTATACCTGTATGCCATACTCAAATGTTGTCTTTGTCTTCAGTCTGAACAGGGGGCGATCTGGGGTGCTTATTACAGTACGGTCTCAGAGGAGGCTCAGACCTTCGCCATCGATCAGATCAATGATCTGGAGATTAAACTGCAGCTCATGACACTTCAAGACAAAGGGTCCGGAGCGCTGGATGCAGACAAGGGAGCTCACGTGAGTTCAGTGTAATGTCATATGTGTGAGTCTTAAGGGCTGGAATTAGCATTAGCACTGGTCCAGATGACAAAAAGCATAAAACCTTTCACTGATATTTCAGTTCCGGTTATCTGACTGTTGTTCAAGCAAATACTGTATGTAGTCTGCAAAAGATATGAAGTACATGACTTTTCCCATTTCTCATGACTATTAAGTATAAGACTTCTTTATTTTCGTTTTGCTTTCTCACAGCTGAGCAAGGTGATGAGTGAGATGAGCACCCTCTACAGCACAGCGACAGTGTGCAAAGTGGACGACCCCTTCGACTGCCAGACTTTAGAGCCAGGTAAACACAGCTCTGGTGATTATGACTGTTGGTGGATCCTGTTCAAAGGTCAGGATGAATGTTGTGTGTTTATCAGGTGTGCCTGGTAATAAGGAAGAAATAAGTACCATCATGTGTTATAGGGTTAGTTAACCTTTTTCTCAGCACGGTTTGCCATAGGTCAACACATTAGAAAGCCTACACTACAGTATACTGCAAGGCATAGATAATGCCTTCCTGAGGCCCAGATGATCTGTGCTGAAAGCCTACATTGGGAGGAATACTTGCTGAACATCAGTGACATTTTGGCACAGGTCTGGAGCACGTGATGGCCAACAGCAGAGACTACTATGAGCGACTGCACGTGTGGGAGGGCTGGAGAGTGGAGGTGGGCAAGAAGATGAGGCCCCTGTATGAGGACTACGCTGACCTGAAGAACGAGGCCGCCCAACTCAACGGTACCAGCTAGCTGAGTCAGCTGAGTTCAGCCATAAAGACAGATAGAGACACTAATTCCCGTTTCACCATGGCCGAAATGATTCATTACTGTACCTAAGCCCAGTCTTTAAAGGTGAAAGTGGTGAAATAGTGAATGTTGTTCTCCAAAGAACAGACTCCACTGAAAATAACAGATATCTACACTGAAGTATAAACAAATGTACATATAGGTATATATACTGTATAAACATTATGTTCATGCAGACTGGTTAAAAAAATCACTGACACCAAAACAGTACCACACCAGAGTTTAAATGGATAGATGGATTTAATCTTATCTGCATTTGTGACTATGACACATGACTAAGTAGGCCTATATCTAGAAACTGTATTCACCGTTATACTCAATGTGGTCTTAAAGCATGGAACATAATATTGCCTTTGACCTTATCAAAGGTTTCCAGGACTATGGCGATTACTGGAGATGGAACTATGAAACCATTGAGGATGGCAAGTATGGATATACTCGGGACGAGCTCATGGATGATGTCCGTCGAATTTACAAAGAGGTTGGTGCTATGGATATTTTTAGTAGAGGAATAAAGACGAAGTAAAGAAAATCATTATTGCAAATGTTCATGTGCTAGGACTTTCAATCTCTTTTCAGAGGGGATCTACATTTAGATTGCCAAACTATTCTCACCCTGCTTAAACCGATTTCCTCTCTGTTTATAGATCTTACCCTTGTACACTGAACTGATCTCCTCTCGGTTCTAGATCTTACCCTTATACACTGAACTGATCTCCACTCTGTTCTAGATCTTACCCTTGTACACTGAACTGATCTCCTCTCTGTTTATAGATCCTACCCTTGTACACTGAACTGATCTCCTCTCTGTTCTAGATCTTACCCATGTACACTGAACTGATCTCCTCTCTGTTTATAGATCTTACCCTTGTACACTGAACTGATCTCCTCTCTGTTCTAGATCTTACCCTTGTACACTGAACTGCACGCATACGTGAGATCCAGACTCCAACAGACCTACCCTGGCCATATCAGCTCAGAGGGAGGACTCCCCGCGCATCTTCTGGGTAAGTGTTGAGTAAAACAGGTCCAGTACAAGTGCAGCTGCAGTGTTGAATTTAACTCTAGATCTAAATGTTTATCATTTACAGTGTTGAATTTAACTATCTATCTAAATGTTTGTCATTTACACCAGTTACATCAGCCAACAATACATATTCATCAACTTTTGATGGACCACAGTTTTACAAAACACATCATTTTACAAAACACATCATCGCAACAGCTGATTTACAAAATATGGTGAACTTCCAGGTGATATGTGGGGAAGGTTTTGGACAAATTTGTACCCCCTCTCTGTCCCTTACCCTGGGAAAGAGGATATTGATGTCAGTGATGCTATGGTTAAGCAGGTAATACACTTCAACTTACAGTATGTGTAACATTCAGTGCCAATTAAAGGTTTTTATCATCTAACTACTGCATCTCCCTCTCTGATCGGTGGGATTTGGTAATATGACGTTTGTTGGAGGTGGGGGTGTGGGGTGGTGGAATGAATCATCCGTGTCCTTGACTCTTTTTCTCTGGTTGTGTCTTGAATGTCCAGGGATGGACTGTTGACAGGATGTTCAAAGAGGCGGAGACATTTTTCATGTCAGTTAAACTTTACAAAATGTTTGACAACTTCTGGAACGACTCAATGCGTGTAAGACCAGAGGATGGTCGAAGGGTGGTGTGCCACCCCACAGCATGGGACATGGGCAATCGAAAGGACTTCAGGTGCAGTTTTGTTCTCCCTGTGCTGAATGAACATGTGGTTTATACATTGTGCTGCATTTTTGACCTAGCTCTTATTTCTGCTTTAACATTACCCACATCCTCCCATACCTCTTCTCCTTTTTTTCTTTACCTCTACTCATATTTCTTCTTTTGTTCCCTCTCTATCTC
The DNA here is from genome assembly GCF_900700415.2 of Clupea harengus. Taxonomy (NCBI): domain Eukaryota; kingdom Metazoa; phylum Chordata; class Actinopteri; order Clupeiformes; family Clupeidae; genus Clupea; species Clupea harengus. The sequence continues at coordinate 3,217,759 of NC_045172.1, read as the reverse complement.
ACCTCCATCTTCCCTTTTGTCACCTCTTATCTCATCTTTTGTCTTCTATCTATTGTTCTTGCAGAATCAAAATGTGCAGCAAAGTGAACATGGATGACTTCCTGACTGTCCACCATGAGATGGGCCACAACCAATACCAGATGGCCTACCGTAACCTCTCTTATCCCCTGCGTGACGGTGCCAATGAAGGTTTCCATGAGGCAGTGGGAGAGATAATGTCACTGTCTGCAGCAACCCCATCACACCTGAAGGCCTTAGGCCTTCTGCTTCCAGACTTCAAAGAGGACAACGGTTAAGTACAAGATAATTTATGATGAATTCTGGTGATATATATAACAGCCCTTCTAAGACTCTAAGACCTTGAGAAGTAAGCAGACCTAAAAAAAATTGACTTTTTTCTTAGTCAAACGTCAACTCAAGTCTTAAGAAAATCCCCATCTCTCATGTACTAATTCTTCCCATAAGCCCTATTGCTTTCACCACAAAACTAACATTGCTCTTCAGAATTTTTCTGCTAAATTAGACCACACTATCAAACCTCTTTTTCTTTCTTTACCTCTCTCTTTCCCTCTCCCTCTCCCTCTCCCTCTCTCTCTCAATTTCAATGTGATGGTTCCCTTTTGAGTTCCGTTGTGTATGCACGTCACACCATCACAGTATGAAATTAAATATCACATCTAAAGAGTAATTGTTTTTGCTTCTGTAGAGACCGAGATCAACTTCTTGATGAAGCAGGCCCTGACCATTGTAGCCACATTGCCTTTTACCTACATGCTGGAGGAGTGGAGATGGCAGGTGTTCCAAGGGATAGTCCCAAAAGAAGAGTGGATGCTACAGTGGTGGAGGATGAAGTGAGTCGTCTTTCTCCCCATTTCTCTCTGAATACGACACACAGATATTCACATAGGTTCCATTCTTATTCCATTGACTTACATGTTTCTTGCATTCAATATAAAACAGTTTGGTGACTCAGAGTGCATTTGATATATACAGTGATTTACTGGGTGAATGTTTTGATTGCCTCACAAGCTGTTGTGTGCGTGAAACAGAAATCTACACGGTCAAATAGTCAGAGCCCAGGATGTCCTTGATTGCTCACCGTGTCTGACATTCACATGGGTTGATTCTCTGTGATAACGTGACCTTCTCTACTCTGTCCATCTCACAGGAGAGAAATGGTTGGTGTTGTTGAGCCTATTCCCAGGGATGAGTCATACTGTGATCCTCCAGCTTTGTTCCACGTCTCTGGAGACTACTCCTTCATCCGGTGAAGTAGAAGTTGTTCACGAGGGATTACACAAGAATGGGGGAAATGCATAAATAAAGTTGTTTGGATGCTAACAGTGTTTAGATGCTAACAGTGTTTGGATGCTAACAGTGTTCATGATCTTGATTTCCTGTAAGTTAGATACTTCACCAGGACCATATATCAGTTCCAGTTCCAGGCTGCTCTTTGCAAAGCTGCAGGACACGATGGGCCTTTATTTAAGTGTGACATCACTAATTCAACTGAGGCAGGCGACAAACTTAGGTACTTACGTAGGATATGACCCAGATCTTAATTTGCCATTTTTGTAGAATTCCTTTTTGTCTCAATATCATAATCAATTAGTTCAAAAGAGAGCATTGTGAAATTATTGAATTATCAGAGGGAAAATAATACCAGTACAAATACACACACATGGAAAAAGCAGTGCCCTTCACCAAACTGAACTTGCTTAAAGGGCTATGCTGGAGCTGGGGAGATCCAAGTCTTGGACCAGAGCTTTGGAACAAGTTTCTGGAGAAACCAGAATGAATTCCCAGCCCCTTCTGGACTACTTCAAAGACCTCTATGAGTGGCTCAAGAAAGATAATGATGTTAACAACAGAAAACGAGGATGGGACCACAACATTGACCCCTGTGAGTGCAAGGTTTGACCCGTACTGATTAACACATGGGAAATACTTACAGCGTTTTCTGGACACTACTGAGCTTTTGAAACAAAAACGAGGACTAACAATTATCCTCCTGACTTTCCAGATTCTGAGAATGCCTTCAAAGTGAGATTGAGTTTGAAAACTGCTTTGGGGGACCAGGCTGTAAGTCAACAATGCTGAGTTCAATTTACACGAAAAAACACATCACTAGCTCTATGTATTGACACCACTAATAAAAACACATCACTAGCTCTATGTATTGACACCACTAATAAAAACACATCACTAGCTCTATGTATTGACACCACTAATAAAAACACAACACTAGCTCTATGTATTGACACTGCTAATAAAAACACATCACTAGCTCTATGTATTGACACCAATAATAAAAACACATCACTAGCTCTATGTATTGACACCACTAATAAAAACACAACACTAGCTCTATGTATTGACACTGCTAATAAAAACACATCACTAGCTCTATGTATTGACACCACTAATAAAAACACATCACTAGCTCTATGTATTGACACCACTAATAAAAACACATCACTAGCTCTATGTATTGACACCACTAATAAAAACACATCACTAGCTCTATGTATTGACACCACTAATAAAAACACATCACTAGCTCTATGTATTGACACCACTAATAAAAACACATCACTAGCTCTATGTATTGACACCACTAATAAAAACACATCACTAGCTCTATGTATTGACACCACTAATAAAAACACATCACTAGCTCTATGTATTGACACCACTAATGACTTGCTCCCCAGTATGCCTGGAACGCAGATGAGATGTTCTTTTTTAAGACTACGATGGCCTATGCAATGAGACGGTACTACTCAGAGGAGAAGGGCGAGTTGCTCAAGTTTGTGTGAGTATTTCAAATTTACATTCAAACTGCAAAATGACGTCAGGAAGATACCATTGTGTTCTTAATCCAGATCAGTACAAAGCATTTTAGTCATTTTACCTCTCAATTAAAAAGCAGTATTCACAGGTGTTGTCAGTTGAAAGCCAGCTATTGAACTGATACCTTACAAGTCTCATCAATGGTATTTTCCTATAAGGAAGTGGCTTATTCCACATCCTATACAAAACACTTCTGCTTTTTCCATCTTTGAAAATGGTTGTCACAAGCAAGACCACAGAAGTACCGGTTTGCCTTGCTTTCATTTAGCTTTAAATGAAAGTATCAAGTAAAAATGTTGTTTTTGATCAATTATTGCAGTTGTTTCCAGGCTGACAACCTTACTGCCTCTTTGTAATGTTCAGGTCAGACAACGTGCACACATATAAAGAGACACAGAGAGTGTCTTTCTACTTTGTTGTGACGCATCCCACTGACTCAGCTAAGATCATTCAGAAATCTGAGGTGGAGGCTGCTATACGGTGAGATTACACACACACTCAGCTTTACAGTCTATAGCCACTCACCCAACACATTCATTTAGACGCCACAACCACAACGGGAGAAAACACGAGAAAACTTCTATATTCTCACATGCGTCAGTGGCCAACCCACAAAATGACTTGAGTAGGTTCACCTCATCAGTGGGAAGTGGAGCAATAACAGTGCTAAAAAAAGAGCAGCAAATCTTTCTAAAACCAACAGAGTAACAACTTCAAAAGGCATCATAGAGGTTTTTGTCAAAGACCAGCAACCTGAGTAGCTAACAGCCAACAGACTTGACTTACAAACATAGCTTGCTAACTAATGTATTTCCCCGTAGAGAAAAAAAAAATAGAAACCATCACAGATATTCTAACGCTTTCCACTACAAATAGCCTACTATAACCAGCTAGAGCATGTTGGGACACATTCCATTAGGATTTAACCGTTTGGATAGGCTCCCATTACATTCCCATTCATTGAAAATCTAAATTGTATCCACTAGATTTATGGACATTACCAACAGAGACCATTATTCCATGCTCCTATTATAACCACTCAAATGTCTGTGATGTTTTTAGCAGGGCTGACAGTATATTTGGTGTATATTTTGGCATACGCTGCGAAAGCTGTTCTTACATTTGTATGGGGTTTCTGACTCAGAGCACCAAACTTGTAAGTGAATAGCCTGGGCCACTGGAGGGAAGGATGGGTGTGAACATCTCCCCTTCACATGACCACAGGCCATCCCTATCCCTAAACCATCAATGAATTTGAAGATGTTATACAACCCTTAAAAAGGTTTTTTCAAAACGACACACTATGTTGCATTTGTGAAAGGATTTGCAAATCTCCAAATGTCCATTGAGCCTGGGTTTATATAATGGTGTGATCTTCCCTGATACTTATTCATGTCATGTGATGTCCCCCTGGTCTTCTCTTCCAGCCTGTCCAGAGGTCGCTTCAACAGCGCCTTCCAGCTTAGCGATGACACCCTTGAGTTTGAGGGTCTCCTGGCCACACTGGCCCCTCCAGCAGAGCAGCCTTTTACGGTCTGGCTGGTGGTGTTTGGGGTGGTCATGGGTGTGTCGGTCCTACTGGGCATTTACCTCATCACCATGGGCATTGTGGACAGGCGAAGGTAAGTGTTGTACTTTTTGTGCTTTTCACAATTTACCACAGTGAAACATGGGGCTATATTAACGAAATTGAGCAGGTTTTGGTCAGATATAATAGTCATACTGCTGTTATTCTGGAGAAACTGTTCACATGTTGCAGTGGTTCCTGTTCAATAGACCAGTCTCGTGTGCATTATTACTTACATAATATCGAAACTCAGATCTACTGAGAACGTATCTTTCTAACAAAGCATGGATGGTCATTTGCATACATTCTGAGCGTCAGTGGTTGGTAACTGAGTATAACATCTCACACCCAAAGACTTATGCTGTTGTAAGCGTTCAGGTTTAGTTCAATTCAGTGGACCAAAGATGATAAAGACTTCTCATATACATACACACTGTTACAGCACATCACATAACATCAAGAGTAATGATATACTGCAGATGAACTCTAAGCAGTCAGTCTAGCATCTTTCAAATATGCAAATAAAGCATCAAATGTACAAATTACAAAATTGAAATGGCATGTATGTGTTATCTGTTTCATCTAGGAAATCTAAGCGGGCAGAAGAGGAAAACCCGGTTACTAACCCCTATGACAATACAGATGAATATGCAGATGGAATCTCAAATAAAGGATTTGAGAGAGACAGCCATGATCAACAAACAGTAATGTGACTTAATTGATGACCAGTTTGTGTAGTGTTTGGTCATTCTAGACTGTTTGAATAGAAACACAATTAATGGGAGAAACTTAAGACAAAGACAGACAAGGACAAGAGAAGATGAAAAGACAGTAATATACTCGTTTATTTGTTTTTATTTGATCAGATGCACAGTCTAACATTACTGATATAATTGAAACAATGGAGTCATGGAGAAACTAAGTAATATGTTTATATCCTTGAAGGTGTGCTATGTCAGAAGATGTGGTATTTGAAATGATTATGTAACACTATGTAACATTATTAATGTCAGATATAAATAAAAGACCATGCTTTCAACACGGTATGAAGTTTATTCCTGTTTCCGACAGCTGACTTAATTCCTAAAAGAACATGTATTGTTGAAAGTGAGATGATAGTATTAATGTATACAATGGCAGTTACATGCAAATGGCCTATAACCTTGTTTTTATATTAAATGGTTGTGCGTCTTTTTTCAACTACTTAGAAATGGTATGGATAAAAAAGTACAGTGAATCCTTTTCTTGTATTTGGTCACGTTTTTTTACATACACTTTGGATGAGAGAGCATGAAGAAACCTGCCCTCACAGCTTGCGGACTCGAAAAGATGCCCTTTGCTCTGGTCTTCCTTCATGTAGAAGACGAATGACAATTTCTCCTTATCGTTCTTAGAGATGAACTTCAGGTCTTTCTGGCATGACTGTGGGGAAAGAATTTCATACAGTAATACTGAGGCTGCAAGGCGTTATGGGTCATAGATATATGGTATGAGTCCTCAAACCAGTGTACCGTATACAGTATAAAAAACATTCACAAAGGCTTATTTTTATTAGCATTAGAGGTCATAATTAATTAAGGCTTAATTTGTAAACTTTGATGCAAAGAAGACATAAATCTGTCAGCTGACAGCACATTTTGTCGATATAAGGTTGTCATGATCCTTTCCTGTGACAGCTGATCACTGACCATGACATAATAGTGATAATATGCCAGCTCTGAGCTAAACTGAAAATGTAAACATTATGTAAACACAGGCTTTTACAGGTGTTGTTTCAGCATAACATCACAGTAAAAAATGAAAACTATTTAAATCAATGTTTATGAAAGGTTGGAATCCTTTATATATGTTTTTGTAAGTCAATGTCAGCTGTTACAAGGGGTTCATACAAGCATAATATAATTGTATAATAATTCCCTGAAGTAAGAAAACTGCCTATTACATAACAAAAAGAACATCATTCTGTCATTTGCAGATGTATGTTTTTGATTATATGACTCACCATGACACTCAAAGTCACATCATCGCCAGTTCTGGAACATTTTAGGAACTTGTCAGAATCCGTAAACTTCAAGACAACTGGCATTCCTTTACTTTCACCTATACCATCCATTTGATCTGACTCGTAATAGTAAATTGTCATTTTTGCTGAGAAGGCAAAGCAAATTATGGATATGATATGTAATTACATTTATCAGATGAAAATATATCAAGAAATGTCCACAAATCCTGAAAATACATTGTTAATATGGTTGGTACCTACCTCGTGTTTCCTTCAAACAGGCCGTGTTTGCCTTGTGAGTTAGAAACATTTGACTTCTGTAGTCATTGATAGCCATGTTTTCTTTCTCGATGTCTATTTGGAAATCAGAGGGCTCCTGAGACACTGAAAAAAAATGATTCACAAATCCTTTATGACTCCAAACGCAACAAGAGGTAGTCGTGAATATATAAAAAAAAGACAACAAAATATGTTTGTGAGTTCATCTAAACCAGGACTTGTTAAACTAGCAATGCAAATATTCTCACCTTCAACCCTTTCTGACACGAACACAATGTCGTCAAGAGTGCAGTCTGTGGTGCCACAGTCCTTGCAGGTCTCCCCGTGTAGACAGCCCCGGCCTCTCACCACAGCCACCGTAGTGCCCACCATCTTGACTAGCAGAACAGTCTCCAGCTCACAGTCATCATCTCCCTGGAGATCTTCATCTCCCTGGAGATCTTCATCTTCCTGACAACAGACCTGCAGGTTTGGGTCAGTCACCATGTTCATGGAGATCGTCAGGACAGTCTCCTCTTTGTAGAACGGACAGAAGCCCCCTGTTTTCTCTGGAGCCTCCTCAGGGTCACCCCTTACCCCAGGGTGGTGGACTGCCTGTGATGATAGAAGGAACTTAATATACAGCCAGAGTAAAGCCACCTGTCTTGTTTTAAAGAAAGTGTATTAATTACAGTCCCAGAACATAACACCTTATTTTAGCAAGTCAGGTTACCAGGTATAGTCTGGATTGTAACATGTGAAGGTGACCTGTGAGATGGTGAGTGTTAGTTAGATAGTTTGAGAACTGAACTCACCAGCATAGGACTGCCTTTAGACAACAGGTCTGCAAACATCTCTGGGGATAAATCCCCCATGTCGAATCCATTCATCTTCAAGAGTTGATCTCCTGTTCTAGGTGAGCAGCATTCAAGATGCCATTAATGCACTGCGACTGAGACATTTCAATCACGTAAACATTTTACATACGTATATTGTCACACTGTTTTCATGTGATGTGCATGACAGCATCAGCAAATACAGTAAATATAATATAGAACAAATACAGTAAGAATGTTTGCAGAATGAGGTATGCAAGAGTATTGTGAACAATAGAAAGTAAACCTCATGAAAAATCTTGTTTTGTCTTTCCCGTCCTTAAAAACGGTGTCCACTTCATAGTGATGCTTCCCATCTTTGACTCTATGAAGTATGCCTACGCCACCGGTCACTGGTGTGTTCTTAAAAACACAGACAAACAACAACAATCAGATCAGAGAACCCGTATAAACAACATCACACAATGGTAGTATAACAGTACAGAGAGCTTCTAGATAACTCAAAAGTGCACAGAGACGAAGTCAGATATACCTTACCTTCTGTTCCATGTTACCTCAAACACTGCCTGTTCAAAAGTGTCCTCCTTACAACAAATAACATAGCTTCTATCTATTTTGTGTGCGCGTGTGTGTGTATGGGCGGGAGGGAGGGAGGGTGAAGAGATAGCTCCACCTGCAGTGCATGACGTAAATAAAACAGGAAAACACAGCAGACAGAAACAGAAATAACCAGCCAAGGCTAAGCTAACTCATGAAAAGCTCTGTAACCCTTACCTTAAGTGATGGAATTGTGGGTCTGTTGTGAAGGTTCTGTTAAGTTGCCAAGCAATTGCACCGGCATGATGTGAATAAGCAGTCAGATTTTAAATGCAGTCAGTAAAGCTTGTTGCCTGTGAACATGATTGCTACGTGTAGATTAACCCCAGTGTTTTTCTCTGTGTGTGATACTTAAACTATAATGCATATGTAAGTGCACTTGCATTGTAGGGTTGCATATACATTATTATAGTTGAATCAATTTAAGTAATTGTGGGTTCGACACTGTTGGGGCAGTGTTTCATTAAAATACTTTGTGACTGCAGTGTGAACATTTGCAGCGATTGTGTTTTGGCTTTTTGTGTGTGTAGACCAGATAGAGTGCTTACACTAGAATATTTTGTGGGTGTAAACACTAGTAATGATATAATTGTAACTTATAATTTTTCTAGTCTTTCCACCTTCTCGTGATCTGTTTCAGTGTGTAACCTCTCACATCACATCAAACAGAACATAATCCTGGGTTCCCAGCTATTGTTGGAATCGCGGTCTACCACTACATTTCGTAATTTTAGCAATAGAATTTTTATTGGTAAATATTGTATATAATCATTAGTGTACCAGTGTACCGAGCAGTATCCCCAATCATATATTTTACCAGATTGGTGGTCTTTCTTTTGTTTTAAAATGTAACTATGCCCCTACCAAATGACCGGTCATGTTGTCTAAATTTCACCAACAGTGTCTTCTAGCATGCAAACTGTGTTTCATTCACAACTTCTCACCTCATAAAACACTAATTTGGAACAATGCAGATATTACAGTTACAGTATTACAGTTTTCTGTAGATGGTTTGAGAATGGCATTTATAATATTATTATCTTTGTTTGATAGATCTGGCACTTTACTGACTGTGGCGGTTGTGGTGCGATTGCACACGAGCCGCACACTCCTGCCCCATGTTTGCGACTGCTAACACACACAAACACACACACACAAACAAACCTACAACTGATTACCCGAACTACAACACAGTTTACAACCATTTATTTAAGTGGACACAGTTGTTGCACCAACTGTGGGTCACTGGGAAAAGTTTGTGACATCTAGTGGCTGGTCAGTCCGACGCAAGAAGTGGCCACCGGGAACACAGAACAGTTACCTTGGTTCCTTGCTAATTACCCTGTTAATTGCCTCGGCTGGCAGAAGGGACAACCGGAATGGTCTGGGCCAGACCACTTTGATAAAGTGTTTTTTATATACTTATAAAGTGCTTATTTAATCCCTAGTTATTTGTTTGTTGTTTAAAACACTGAGGAATACTACGTTTATGTTTCAAGGTCTGTCTTGTCATTGTGCATTTTTTTTTTTTTCTGTGTCTACCCCTGTGTTTATATGATACAAAGCACTGCCGGTATTGAAAGCAGTTGGCGCCTTGTCATTTTCATCTAACTCCACTTGCCAATATCCTCTCACTAAATGAATGCTGCTGAACCAACACACACCAAACAAGCTATCAAGGGCCTCAGCAGGGCGTGGCAAAGGGTAGGAGTCTTTGACTGTAACTGCATTCAATTTTCTGAAATCGATGCAAAAGCGGTCAAAAGTTTAGTTTCTTTAACTAACACAACCAGCGAAGTCCAAGGGCTACAACTTTCTTCTATAACATCTTGTGAAAGGAGCTGTTGAACTTGCCGGTCTATTTCAGCTCTCAAGTGGTTTTCCCAAAGTCATGCTCATGAGAGTTAAACCCATCAGAGGACTGTCTGAGCAAACCTTCTAACTGTTGCCTCTGCTCACTGTTCAGTGCTGTGTGGTAGAGGTTAACAGGTAATGGGGATGCATGTGGTTCTGTCTGAGTTTGCACCCTGAGCTACCGTGGCATCAAGCAAAGAAAAACTCCTCCCCCTTCTGCTGAAGGAAGGAAAGTCCCCCAATCTGGTGCTACATGGTACATAACACTCATCTTGGGTTGAATTCATAACACGAATCCATGCAACCCCCTTTTTAAGGAGCAACAGTACGTGCCACAAAGAGACCTGGGAATGTGTGTGTGTCAGGCTCCAGAACCCCAGTGTAGTTGAACAAAAGCTCTGGCCCCCCTATGGTGGGCTGTATTTTAGCTAGTACATTCATTTCGAACATAGCAGGTACAGTGAGGGAGGCTAATGTAATAGCACTGCATTTCAGCGGGGCCTTTTGTGCTGTGTCTAAAAGTGGTACTGACCAATCCCACAGACATAAGCGATTCTCTCTCAGGTTCATAATAGCAAAATCCCAACCCAGTATAGCTGACTGAGATTAATTCCTGCCACTGGGATTGAAAACCTCCTCACCTAGATAGAAATGGAAAGCATACCTAGTGTGTCGAGATATTCAGGGCCGGACCTAGCACATTTGGTGCCCCTAGGCAAGCTTCACCCCTGGTCATAGTCTCTTTCCTCGACGCTGGCTTGGACACACACACACTCAACCCATACCCATCAATGTGCAGGCATGTTCTGACAACAGAGAGGTGGTAACCCTACCTCTTTCGATTTTTGGCTCATTTTTCCCTTATGATAGATTTTTTTTTTATGTCAAAATGATTGGGGTGGAGATATAGAAGGGGGCGCCCTAGGCAACCGCCTATGTCGCATGTAGCAAGTACCGGCCCTGCGTAACCTCATTCATAAGTGTATTCCACGAAATCACAGAAGCAGCTCCCCTCTCTGTCTATCTCTGTCTTTCAGCTGCTGTAAAACACTACCTTAACAAATAAACAGGAGCAGTGATGCACTGTGTGCATGACTTAGGGGAGGACAGACTCTGGAAGACAAGGGAACCTTATGCTCGTCAGCAGTTATACTTCACACCTCCCTTCTCTGCATGTCCTGTACTCTTCCTCTGCTATCTTGCTATCTTTGCTATCTTGCGTTCACCCGTCACCGTCTCTTCCGTTTCCAACACCCCAGACCCCCACCCCCATCACCACCACCGCCACCTTTTTTGTTCCGTCTGCAGTGGTAGTATGTTGCTTGCGTCTTTTAAACTCTCCAGATGAGTTTTTTTTTTTACTTCCTCCATGATGCCAGATTGATGCCTGTATTCGCGTTGTGACAGCTATGACATGACATTCCCTGCACAGGAAGAAGGCTGTTACAGGGGCGAATCTAGGTTCCCACTTTTGGGGGGGCTAAGCCTATTCTTTTTCCTGAGACATTTTTGAAAATATCCTTTTAAATAGTGTCCTTTAGTGGGTTTTAGGAAGAGAAATTAACAAATTTAGATTTAAATATGGCACAAAAATAAACATATTGAAAACATCTGCTGAGGTGCTAATTATACTGTAGCATGGTAGGGATTTGCAGCTCAAGTGAGTAGGTTAACGTTGTAGGCTAGAGTTCACTGGCTAGTTATAGCTGGCGGAGCTACTGAGTAGGGTAGCATACCCACAGGATCAATGAACCGGCATGATAAGAGAGCGCCACCACGACATCTATAATTCACTTGTGATGATTTAACCATTTAGTTTCTTTTACTATTTTAAACTTCATGTGCTATACCTTTATATCCAGCAACTGATTATGTCAGCTTTCACCAGCTTGGGTCGGACAGTTGCTCCAAGTCTGTTTACTAGACATTATCACCGTCTGTCTGCACGCTCGCAAGGCTCATCCACGAACAAACAGAGCCGTGCGCTTGCCACCACAGTCTCAAACAGGCGGGATTCCTGTGCTACTCGAGACTATTTTATTTTATAACTCTAAAAAATAAACAAAACAAGTTCACTAAATCGGTTGTTGGGTGTGAATTTGACGTGAATTGATCTCAAAATGAAAACTTTTGGGGTAGGGTAGGGCTAGATTCGATTTCGATTGGGCTGTTATCCTAAATGTGATTTATTTTATTCTCAAAAACGAACTTCTGCATCATGTGAAGCAGACATGTTGACTTCACTAATTAAGATATCTTAAATATGGAATGTTCAATGCCTTACAGCGCTGATGTGTCCGAGCCGCATCCGCGAGTACGCGAGGGTCTGCGTGACGCACATTTCGTCATCGGAGGGTGTACGCGCGGCTCTGTGTGGACATATGCGTACCCTTTTAGTGACCGCACGGAAGCTCTGCTACAAGGGTAGCAACTGCGCGACTACAGACTCAAAGTGGACTAGAAAGTATAGAAGTAACAACTACGCACCTGTGGTGTCTGCAACTGTCCGTATGCGTGTCCACAAGCGAGTATAATCAAGGCCTGAGTATTTGTGTGTGTGTGTGGTTGATTTGCTGTGCACCTGAAAGACCTTGAGGTCAGTTGTCTCACCGAAAACATTGAATCCTAAGTCAGCCCACGTTCAAAGTAAAGTCAAGTCAAATTTATTTATAAAGCACATTTTAAAACAACTCAAGCTGACCAAAGTGCTATACAATTAAATCACAATAAAATACCAAAACAAATAGAAAAACAGAAACAAAACAATTAGATCACAAAAAAAATGTAATAGAAAAACAGAAGCAACACACTCAACTAAGCATCTACTGTATATACACATCAAAGAACAGAAACACCTCTAATAGAAAGCAAATATACAAATGATCAACTAAAATACCGGTCAGGAGCCTTGTAGCGGCGTTTTGGACTAGTTGTAGGCGCAACAGGGACGAATGGCTAATTCCAGTATACAAGGAATTGCAGTAGTCTAGCCGCGAGGATATGAAGGCGTGGATGACCTTCTCAAGATCTTTGGGTGACAGGAAAGACTTGATTTTGGCAATGGTGCGGAGTTGGTAGAAACTGGCTTTAACTACTGCATTAACCTGTTTGTCAAATGTAAAGGCCGAATCGAATATTACACCAAGGTTTTTGACTTGGGGCTTAACAAGAGTAGACAGATTGCCTAGGCTGCTGGTGCTCAGTTTGATGGAGTCAGGGGGGCCGATTTATTCTTCCGGAATCTGGGAAGAGATTTGGTAAATATTACACACATGCAGGATTTCAAAGACCTGCGTGCAAATAAGCATCCATCTAAATATTTGTTTTGCAGAATAGCACACTCACCAAAGCAGTCATCAACATATGAATATTTCTGTTCTCTGTAATGGTTCCGCTTGGTCATAAATGTAAGGACAATCAAGTCACAAACAACTGTGACCTGCAGATAAGAAGAAACTCACAGAAACAATACACTAGCATTTGCCAGACTGCCAGGAGCAATCTGTCATTTTTGGCATGTGGACTGTTTACACTGAACCATTAGTCAATACTGCCACCTGCTGGTGTATCAAAACAGACAGTGCTTACAGATGGAAATGCGAGTATGAGGGGTGTGAGCTCTTTTTTTAACAAACAAGACATGATGTCACCTGACTGTCAGGTGACCCCTTATACTGGGGCCCCTGTCGTCCTGTTTAATTACATGCATGAAGTACTGTTTGGCTATTACAGCTTCTTCCCTATGTATTACTTAGTCAGTGGTCTAACATAATTTAAAAAGAATGTCTCTCTCTCTCTCTCTCTCTCTCGCTCTCTCTCGCTCTCTCGCTCTGTGTGTTCACTTCAACACTTACCAAGCCAAGGAGAGCCAGCCCAGCCCCTATGTTGAGCAGTGTTGAAACAATGTAAAATTTTCCAGCCTGAAATAATAGAAATTAAATTGTGTTGCACAAATGAAGTCCATGCAGTCCATCCAAATGACTACATGATTCTATAGTGATAATCTCAAATCACAGCAGCAGAGCAATCGTACCTGTCCAAATACCATAATATCAAAGCGAATTCCATATCCTTTGATTAAGGTTCTGGTCTCCTCATTGTCACCCTCTTTATAGTACTTTGCAAACCTATGAGAAGAGGGACAGTTTACTTAGATGTGAAACTTAGGTGACTATAATTAAAATCACACGCTAAAACCCCATACCTGAAGTTATATCCTGGAGAAACTGTATTTGTTGGGTCCTTGTTGTCAAGCCGCCGGAAGTTGTATCGTGGCACACACCAGGATCCTGGCATATCTAGATCACAATCCCATCTGATCTGAACCTCCATCACCCCACCCTGAGTAGAGAGAGGTTACTTATACAAAGCACAGTGTAAATGTACTGTAATCTAATGCACCTGTATCTGCAAAAGACCTTCATCATATATGAAGAATGAACCCCATATCACTCAAATTTATATTAGAACATTAGACAAGACAGACAGACTGAGGAAAAGCAGCACTCTAAAGTAGTGAAACGTCAAAACTCATTGAGGTTGTGCTTAGCAATATTAAAATGGTCATACATTAAATAGGATGATGGTTAAAGGGCCTGTAAATGTGTAAATGCTGTACAAAATACTGTTATGTCAATGACAAAGGTGATAACTACACAGCTCTTTTAGGTGGGCATCACTTCTGTCACGAAAGAGGAACAAATTAACTCTCTTCCCATTCAGTTCACTACCAAAAATGTGACTCCCTCCTTGCCCTAGAGATTCCAAACACCCAAAGAGCACATACATGAACTGCCATGGTCTGGAAGTCTTCTTCTGCTTCTTCCACCATGTCTTTGAGCCTGAAGATCGGGCATTCTGGGTCAGTAGAACGGTTAAAAACACAATGCTTCAGATAGGAGCTGTTTATTTGTGGGAGGATATTCCTTCTGCAATCGCAAAAACCATGACACATTATTTAGCATGCTTAATGTTGTAGTAAATGTAGTAGAATCAGCAGATTCCTGAAATAGAAAACATAAAAGATCTTTTATATACAAAACCAACTTTTGACAAATTAACATTAACAAACAATGTCCAGGTGTATCAACAGATTCCTGTAGTATCAGGGGACTGCTAACGTGGTGGCAGGCTATAACTGACATACATGAATTTCCAAGCTAAGCAGTGAATATGTTGGTTCATATCCCCACAAACACCTCTGAGGAAGTGTGATATGTTATTTCCTGTTCTTGAGCAGGTAAGGTTACCAAAAGAAACATTTCCTCCTAGCTCCCTTAGTCTTACTCGCTTATTAAAGCAAACTCTTAGAAAATGAAAACTCCGTCAAGTTTAATGACTTACTTCTTAAAGTTGAACTTTGGAAATCGGATGTTGTTTTTCACCAGCACTGTGAAGTTTTCTGCATCTGCTAACATTGGAGGACTAGAGAAACATGAAAACATAGATGCCATAGAGATTAAAAGCATGACATCAACACAACCACAACATATTTCTCACTTCCTCTGCAGTTTTGACTACAGAAAATAATTCACCTTAACAAATAAACTTACTTAGGTGGTTCATCATCTCTTTCCAAGGGACACCAGGCAAGGACCTCACAGGTTTTAACAGTGTGATTGAAGTTCACACATCTACCTGTCCGCACACCTATGGAAAGTGAATGTTTCTGTAAAGGTCACCATATACACCACACATGATAAAAGGACACTCATACTATTCTTAAACTCAAATATTTAAGAATTTATGAACGCACATATATTCATAAATAAAAAAAAATACTGTCTATTATAGCCTACCCTTGCTTCGGGGACCTCTAAATCCAGCCTTGCAGTTCTTGTCTGAGGAGCAAATGGAAGCTACGCTTGGGATCTGAGTGGAGAGAGTAACACCTTAGATACACACAAACTAGAAGGCATTTAGATTTAAAATACAGGCAAATAAATGCCTACATGAAAAAGCTAAGCTAAGAGCATGGATACTTAGTGAAGATATTCATGCTAACAAATAAGAGTTCAAATTGACTTGGAATGAAGAGTATGGTAGTCCACTGCAAGCAACACATGACCCCATCTATAAAACAATTGTTTCTGTTTCTCCTGATAAATCACAGTGATCGTTCCAGTTATGTTCTGCTTGAATATGCTACTTTGCTGTACGTTGGACTCTCTGAATCTGCCAACTTACATGCTCTTCAAACTGGAAAATGTTTTACTAAAACTGAAAGTCATCTCTGCCATCACAGTACCTCTGCACAGTGCTTTTGTGTTTGGTTCTGGGTCACAATCAGGTTTGTCAGCACAAAGAATGAGCTCTCCTCCTGGGAAAAGAAAAGTGAAATCAGCTGCTCTGTTTCGAACAAGCCTTATGTCTGTGTATAACTATGTAATGTTTAATGTAATGTTGTAATGATTACAACTTCAAAATAATTACTTCAAATGTCACTCTTTTGTACCGCATGCAGGAGGATTTACAATCAAGCATGGAGGCACATGAGCATCACAGTTTATCACAAATACAGTTATGCTTCAGGAATAAAGCATATAACCCAACACCATAAAGAGTGCACCCAAAACCATGTAACGTATTTATCCAGAGACGAAATCGATTAGAGTAATAGGTAGATCCAAAGTGACAACATTTCAACTACTCGGTGGAGTCCAGGGTGAAGGTAAGACCTTTTACCAACCTATGTTGGAAAAGTGAGAGGTGGTGTTTCTTTTGGTGTTTCTATCGCTTGTACCTCCTGTTCGAAATATCTTGATGGTACCTGAGGCGGAATTATGTAGTCAGCGACGTCCCAAATCCGGAGGCCAAGGTCAAATGTGTTCGTGACGGCAATTCCTTTCACTTTGGTGGTAACCGAACTGAGAATGGAGTCTGTATCCTGGTAGCCCTTTTCCCATACGCAGACATACCTGTGCACAGAAAACAGACGGATGGGAAGTGAGCCCTCTATTCATTTTTTAGGTATACAAACACACACACTATTCAACTTTGATTCCGAATCGCTGAGTTAAATACTTGTCACTAGGCTGAATCTGAGAACCTACAATGGTGTGGATGTTTGACTGATCTCGCCCAATGAACACTCACCCGATTATGTAGGCGATTACTAACGCCTGGGTGATGCGATTGATTGCTCCAACTTTCTTACTCCGTATAACCAATATTTTCGGTGTTGAATAGTCAAAAAAAAGCTGACAGATCGATACGCAACGACTGTTGTCTTGAGCAGGTGTCATTGTACCGACATCTATCCACTTCCAGTCGAAAGTGAAGATTCCAGTCCCGTTCCTCTTCTCGGCTGCACGCCCAATCAACCACGAGTTCTAAAAGACTGGAAGTCCCAAAATATAATTATGGTAAAACAAAACAACTAAGTGTAATTACCAATCACCTTTTTATCTGATTAATTTCAAACTCACCTACAACCTTCTCATTATTGTCTAGTATTAGCCTCATTAGGTCATTTAGATCAATATTGCAGGTATCGAATGCTTCACTCAAAAATTAGGACACTCCTGGGCTGGTGGATATATGATCTTCGACCTTATATAACGCATTAATTGAAAATATTCGAATTCGAAATACCACATAACTGTAATAACAGTTAACGGCTCAGCTGCTACATGCTCAGGGTTGGGAGGATTACTTGTATTCCGATAAAATTACTGATTACCTGTTCAAAATTGTATTCAGTAACCTAATCCAAGTATCACAATATTAAAGTAATGTAACTTGATTAGGCTACTTTCCGTTAGTTTTGGATTACCTCAATGCCAAATGAAGATAACAGAAAAGAGACATCAATAGCCTTATCCACTGTATATTGGTGGTTTTCTCCATTTTTATGTGTGATGGATATAAATGCTGAAAAACATGGGTCCTACCTTGAAGACAAAGACATGTACTGCTAGCGTGAGGAACTGTGCAACTCAATGGTCACATGCATTTCATGAAGTGGTTGTGGTTTCCACAAACCCCTTCTATAAGGTCACACACCAGCTTTTTCAGATGACATACTTTCTGCATTTGTGCAGTAGTAGTGCTATATAAATAACATCTGGTGTGGGAATCCTACTTATTACTAAGGAAATTAACTTAGTATGCTACAAATATCAAAATGTACTATATTGTCATAGCTACAGTGGGGAAAATAAGTATTTGAACCCCTGCCGATTTTGCAAGTTTGACCACTTGCAAAGAAATGTGTGATCTATAATTGTAATAGTAGGTGTATTTTAACAGTGAGAAACAGAATATCAACAAAAAAAATCCAGAAAACTGCATTTTATAACATTTATGACTTAATTTGCATTTGATGCAGAAAATAAGTATTTGAACCCCTAGCAAAACATGACTTAGTACTTGGTGGAATAACCCTTGTTGGCAAGCACAGACGTCAGACTTTTTTTGTAGTTGGTCACCAGGTTTACACACATCTCAGGAGGGATTTTGGTCCACTCCTCTTTGCAGATCCTCTCCAAATCCTTAAGGTTGTGTTTTCAATGGGAGGGAATGAGGAAATGAGGTTCAAGCCCAATATTCCACGTTACATGGCCCCATCCATAGTCCCCTCGATGCAGTGGAGTCGTCCTGTACCCTTGGCAGAGAAACAGCCCCAAAGCATAATGTTTCCACCTCCATGCTTGACGGGGGGATGGTGTCATATTCCCCCTCCAAACACGGCAAGTCGAGTTGATGGCAAAGAGCTTGATTTTGGTCTCATCTGACCACATCCTGTCTCCCAATCCTCCTTAGAATCATTTAAGTGTCCATTGGCAAACTTCAGACGGCCCTGTACATGTGCTTCCTTGAGCAGGTGGACCTTGCGAGTGCTGCAGTACTTCAAACCATTACGGCGTAGTGTGTTGCAAATGGTTTTCTTGGTGACTGTGGTCCCAGCTGCCTTGAGATCATTCACAAGCTCCCCCTGTGTAGTTCTGGGGTTATTCTGCACCTTTCGGATGATCACCGATACCGCACGAGGGGATATCTTGCATGGAGCCCCAGACCTAGAGCGATTGACAGTTGTTTGGTGTTGCTTCCATTAACGAATAATCGCACCAATAGTTGTCTGCTTCTCACCAAGCTGCTTGCCGATGGTTTTGTAACCCATTCCAGCCTTGTGCAGGTCTACAATCTTATCTCTGACGTCCTTGGTCAACTCTTTGGTCTTGCCCATGGTGGTGAGGTTGAAGGTGTGAAGTATGATTCTTTGGACAGGTTTCTTTTATACACTGTAATAGACTGGGTTTCTCAGGTTAAGAGTTATCAGTAATGTGATTGGTTTCTCGAAGTCACATGACTTAGTGTAACGAGTAAGCTAATAAGTTAGTTCTGGAGCGGGAGACTTGTGTGTATGCTAGTGATTTCTATCTGTCTTAGTAAACCTGTTCAGTTATATAAACCATCGTCTGAGTGCTTAATATAAACCCACCAAGATATCACATTGGCGACGAGGATGACCGGTCTGCAGTGAGAGGATTAGACGCGAGAAACTGTGAAGAAAAAGCACGGATTTTCCCCGAACTGCAAGACAGATGAGATGGCGCTAATCGGACGAGTGGATGAGTTCAAGCAGTCGCTGGAGGACTTTGCATCCTACCTGGAGAGATTTGAAATATGGCTTCTGGCAAACGAAATTAAGGATGAAAAAAAGGTCAGTGTCTTTTTAGCATGCATTGGGCCAGAAACCTATGGACTGCTGAAAAACTTGGTAATGTCACATTAAATCACATTATCAGCCAAAACCGTTGGTCATTGCGGAGAGGTTTCGTTTTCAAAAACGTGATCAAAAGGATGGAGAATCAGTGACTGATTACTTAGTGGCAATAAGAAAATTGTCGAAGTACTGTGAGTATGGAACTCACTTAGATGAAGCTTTAAGAGATCGTCTTGTGAGTGGATTGGCCTCCGAGTCAATTCAAAGAAAATTTCTAGCAGAGAAAGGGCTAACATTTGCACGAACATGTGAGATAGCATTGGCAATGGAAATGGCATCCAAGAATTCCCTTGAAATCTTAGCAAAATCGCAGAATGCAGCTGTTAATGAAGTTTCTAAATCAAAGTTTGGAAGCAAAGGAAAATGGCAGTTTAGAAGTGGAAATGAGAGTACAAACCAGAAATTTGAACAGACACGGGACAGTGAGCAGAGATGCTATCGTTGTGGGGGAGGGAGACACTCACCCCAGGAGTGCCGATTCAAAAATGAGAAATGTCATTCGTGTTTCAAGACGGGGCATATTTCCAGAGTATGTCGGAATAAAAGACAGACCGCCAGGGCCCAGTATGTGGACACTGAGGATCAGAGTGTAGATGGTGAAGATGATCCTTTCGGGGTCTTTACAGTCTACATGGCATCCAGTGGGGATGGAGGCATTAAAGTTAATGTGAAAGTGGGTGATGAGGACATTAGCATGCAGTTGGATACAGGTGCGGCAGTGTCCATCGCATCAGAAGTTTTGCACCAAAATAAATTCCCACATTTACCCATTGAAAAGTCCAACATCAGATTAAAAGCGTATTCGGGAGAAACAATTCCCATGCTTGGCTATGTTCAGGCACCAGTGCAGTATGGTGACCAGAAAGCAACGATGCCTCTCATCATAGTGAAAGGCAATAGGCCTGCTCTCTTTGGCCGAAATTGGCTGGAGAAGCTGAAGCTGGACTGGAAAAATATCTTCACACTAGAAAAAGAAACCAAGCATGGCGACCCAGAATTACAAGCAGTACTTCAGCGCCACTCACAGGTGTTTTCTGAGGAGGTCAGTGCCATAGAGGATTTCAGAGCAACCATAAGAATGCAACCTGGGGCACAGCCAGTCTTTTGCAAAGCCCGCCCTGTGCCATATTCACTGAAAGAGGCTGTGGAAAAAGAACTGGATAGGATGGAAAAAGAGGGAATAGTTTCCAAAGTGGATCGAAGTCAATGGGGGGCCCCGATCGTGGTGGTACCAAAGGCTGATAAATCCATCCGCATCTGTGGGGATTACAAGGTCACAATAAATAGCCAACTGGAAGTAGAGACTTACCCCCTGCCCAACACTGAGGATTTATTTGCGACTCTAGCGGGGGGGAAATGGTTTTCAAAGTTAGATCTCTCTCATGCTTACCAGCAATTGAGATTAGACAAAGACTCTGAACAGTATCTAACCATTAATACCCACAAAGGACTGTACCGCTACCATCGCCTCAGCTACGGGGTGGCCAGCGCACCATCAATTTTTCAATCAGTAATGGATCAGATCCTACAGGGACAAGAAGGAGTGACTTGTTTTTTGGATGACATTCTAATCACAGCCAACACAAAAGCCCTGCACTTGAAAAGACTGGAAGCAGTGTTAGGCTGCCTGGCGCGTTATGGCTTGAGAGCAAAGTTGGCCAAATGCAGATTTTTGCAGACAAGTGTAGAGTACTTGGGGCATCAGATAGACCATGAAGGCCTGCACCCCACGCAGCAAAAAGTGGAGGCAATTGTGAATGCCCCAAATCCCACAAATGTCTCTGAGTTGCGGTCGTATTTGGGACTGTTGAACTATTATGGCCGGTTTCTGAAAAGCTTGTCCAGTGTGTTACAGCCATTGCATGCTCTGCTGAAAAGGGAGGAAAAGTGGAGCTGGACACCTGCATGTGAGGAAGCTTTCAAGAAAGGAAAAGAGATGTTACTGAGCAGCACGGTCCTGGTTCATTATGACACAGAGAAGCCGTTGAGATTAGCATGTGACGTATCCCCCTATGGGGTGGGTGCAGTCATTTCGCATGTGATGGAGAATGGTGAAGAGAGACCAATTGCGTTCGCCTCGCGCACTCTGACTGATGCAGAAAAGAATTATGCTCAAATAGAGAAAGAGGCACTAGCAATCATCTATGGAGTGAGAAAATTTCACAAGTATCTATATGGACGCAAGTTTACTCTCTTCACTGATCACAAGCCCTTACTGGCTATACTGGGACCAAAGTCAGCTGTGCCTACATTGGCAGCCTTGCGTATGCAGCGCTGGGCGTTGATCCTGATGGCTTACAGTTATGAGCTAGAATACAAGAAGTCGGCAGACCACTTTAATGCTGATGCCATGTCCAGACTTCCTGTGACTGAGTCCGACAAGACAGCACAGGAATCCAACATTTTCTACTTTTCACATGTGGAAGATCTGCCAATATCAGCTCATGACATCAAAGTAGGCACAAGCAGAGATCCATTGCTGAGTAAAGTTTGGAGCAATACAATGAATGGATGGCCTAATTACATGAACGATGAAAGCCTGAAACCATACTTTGTCAGGAGACATGAGCTGTCAGCAGACCAGGGGTGTGTTTTGTGGGGTCTCAGAGTCATTGTTCCTCAAATGCACCGACAGCCGATTCTTAAAGACCTGCACCATGAACACCCAGGCATCTGCAAAATGAAGGCCTTAGCCCGCAGCTATTTATGGTGGCCAGGTTTGGACGGTGAGATTGAGAACATGGTTCAGAACTGTGCAGTGTGTCAAGCTGTGCAGAAGGTACCTGCTGTGGCACCGCTCCATCCCTGGCGGTGGCCTGTCAGAGTCTGGCAGAGGATTCATCTAGACTTTGCGGAGAAAGACAGACAATCCTTAGTGGTAGTGGATAGTCATTCCAAATGGCTGGAGGTTTTTCACATGACCTCCACCACATCAAGCCGAACCATAGAGGTGTTGCGCAACCTCTTTGCTGCACATGGTCTTCCGGAAGAGGTTGTGTCGGACAATGGACCCCAGTTCGCCTCCTCAGAGTTCAAGCAGTTTCTAGCCAAAAATGGAATAAAACAAACGCTGGTCCCACCGTATCATCCAGCCTCGAACGGAGCTGCAGAGAGGTCTGTCCAAATACTGAAGCGTGCTCTGGTGAAGCAGGTCCTAGAAGCAAGTGGACAGCCCAGCATCACACTGCAACACAGGCTGTCAAACTTTCTGCTCATGTATAGGGTTACGCCTCACACAGTCACAGGTCGCTCTCCAGCTGAGCTGTTCTTAAAGAGAGAGATACGCACGCGCTTCAGTCTGTTGAGACCAGACCTGTCCCACACTGTAGAGCACAAGCAGGCAAAACAGAAACTGTATCATGATAAAGAGAGACTGAAATTGAGAGAATTTCAGGAGAATGACCAAGTCCGAGTTAAAAATTTCAGGGGAGGAGATGAGAAATGGACTGCCGCTACTGTCATAAAGCGCTTGGGTCCTGTGACATACCTGGTCTGGGAAGGACACAGGCAACGTTCCGTCCATGTTGATCACATGCTAGGGAGAAGAGGAGAACTCAAGAACCTCGAGCCGTACACACATGAGGACCAGGACTTAACACCAGTTGTTTCACCAGCACTTGACTCCACCTCAACCAGTGGAGAAAAACCACCTGATGACGACACCTCAGAGAAGTCTATTCGTCTGAGCCCTGCAGTGCCAGGAAATGCTATTCCTCCTTCGCCCAGCAGTGTCAGCCCACCTGCTGCACCGTCCGGGGTGCCCCACAGAAGACATCCAGAGAGACTCAGAAGTGCTCCAAAAAGGCTGGATTTGTAATTAGTTAAAATGAGTGGTGTTTAAAAATAATAATAATAATAATGTTAAGGTGACTGTTACGGTGTCAAGAAGACCTAGTAGTTTAAGTAAATGATTGTTAGTTTAGACCAGAGGTCTTCAACCGGGGGTCCGCGACCCCCAGGGGGTCCGTGGAGGTACTGCAGGGGGTCCGCCAAATTATTTCATCTGAAGCATTTTTTCCCTCTTGCAAAAATTAAAAACGTCCAATATGCTACATAAACATAAACATAACGTACAAATTGCTTTCTATTCGTTAAAAATAATACATAGGCTACCCATGAGTCTTCACGCGATCATTTGATCACCATGGCAACATATGCACTTTTAGCTACATTTAGCTATCTGGTGCCAAAACACGTTACCTGCTTTAATCGTTTTGTAATTTCTCGGAACAAAAGCTCCACGTCAGACACCACTGATGGCGGTTCAGATGACCTACATTCAGAGGATGCCAACACCCCTTCCACGAACAGCCAAAAGCCAAACGGGAGAACACACGTAAATATTCAGAGAATTATCTGAAGTTTGCCTTCACCTACAGAGAGACCGATGGTGACGAATTACCAGTGTAACCACTACGTGGTTTGCCCTCCCGTGCTATCAAACGAAACTATGAAACCATCAAAGCTGCAACGACACTTAAAGACAACCCATGCTCACTTGAAATAATTTTTAATTACCTGTTTAAAATCTTTTTTTGGGGGGCCAGCAGACATTGATGAGACAATCAGCCAAAGTGTGCGAGCTAACTTTAAAAGCCTCTTATCAAGTTGCATTACGTGTCGCTCAGACTAAACAGCCGTACATAATTGCGGAAAGTTTAATATTGCCAGCAGCTATATTTGCAAAACAATGTTTGGGAAGGATGAGTACGTTAAAAAACTGAAAAGCATCCCAATGCTATTGATGAATTGGCAGCTGATGTGAGGGCACTACTAGTCGCAAAACTCCCAAAGGCAGATTATTTTGCACTATAATTAGTTGAATCCACCGATGTGTCAAACGACGCTCAGCTTTTAGCTTTTTTGTGATTTGTCGACCAAAATGAGATGCAGGAGGAATATCTATTCTGTAAGCAGCTCTGGACGTAAAACAAGTTCAGAGATTTTCAAAGTGATAGAACTATTTTTTCCGTGAACATGACATACCCTGGCCAAAATGTGTCGCGATGTGCACAGGCGGTGCAAGAGCCGTATGACGCACTGCATGCTTCATAGGGAGAATCTTGTTGCCAAAGACATGAGTGATGAATTCTCAAACGTCAGATCTCTCACTAGGTATGAGATATTTCATCCATACTTAAGCTTCTCAAGCTACTCAATTCTTTGTCCCTCCCTAATTGAATACAGAGTGATGGCTAACTGTAAGGGAGAAAAAAATTAAATAATAAACAGAATAAATTTAAACGAGTTGTGTGTCACAGATGATTTGCAATTATGTTCAAACAAGTGTAGGGGAGTGTGAGTGTGTGTGTGTGTGTGTGTGTGTGACTGACACTTAGTTCCAAATAAAATATATGAATATCAGGCCCAAATTTGGGGCGGCGGGGATGGGGGTCCCTGCTCAGTGTCTCTCTCAGCCAAGGGGTCCTTGGGCTGAAAAAGGTTGAAGACCCCTGGTTTAGACGGTTCTTAAATGTAAAGGGGAGGAATGTAATAGACTGGGTTTCTCAGGTTAAGAGTTATCAGTAATGTGATTGGTTTCTCGAAGTCACATGACTTAGTGTAACGAGTAAGCTAATAAGTTAGTTCTGGAGCGGGAGACTTGTGTGTATGCTAGTGATTTCTATCTGTCTTAGTAAACCTGTTCAGTTATATAAACCATCGTCTGAGTGCTTAATATAAACCCACCAAGATATCACATACACGTCACCAGTTCAGATCAGGTGTACCTTGTTAGGCCTAATGAGGACTAATCTGTGTGCTTCTTGGGCACATAACTGGTCATTGGGAGCCAGAATTCTTGCTGTTTGCTTGGGGGTTCAAATACTTATTTTCTGCATCAAATACAAATAAAGTCATAAATGTTATAAAATGCAGTTTTCTGGATTTGTTTGTTGATATTCTATTTCTCACTGTTAAAATACACCTATCATTACAATTATAGATCACACATTTCTTTGCAAGTGGCCAAACTTGCGAAATCGGCAGGGGTTCAAATACTTATTTTCCCCACTGTATGTGTTAAACAACAAACTGAACTCAATACTAAATATGTAAAGCTCTTTTTATGTGCCACTGTATTGATTGGAATGTCAAGATATCCTTTTTGGGCCCAAATGCAGCATTTCACCAAGATATTTTACAAGTGAATAATGTAGTATGGCCCTCTGGATGCCCCGTACCTGGGGCTGTATAAATGTATCTGTGTGTTGTCATGAAGGCAGTTTCAGTAAATATGCCAGCAGGCTAAAGACATGCCGTTGTCCGTATTCATTTGTATTGCCAATTACCACATGGTGTCAGACGGGTTTATTGTTAAAACTAACTCAGCCTTCGACAAGAAAGTATAGTTGACAGAATAAGGAACTCAAGACTTCAAGAAAACCACAAATTTGGACGTAAATCAACGCATCTGGACAATGTCTGGATTGGATAAAAAGGATGAGGCATTCCAGGTGAGAAGAGGCAGAGGATAGTTTACATGCGTCAGCGATAGAAGAAAGGGACAAGCTAGTCTACGAGAAAGTAATAAACTGTTTCAATAAACATTTAATCGGAGAACACAATGTAATTTTCAGGGGGCTAAGTTTAACATGCGAAAACAAGAGCAGCTGAGCTGAGTGCTTTGTTACTGCAGTGCACACGTTGGCGGAATATTGCAAGTTTGGAGCCCTCAAAGATGAACTTCAGTCTCGTAAATGGAAACAAAACAAATCCGAGGCTTTCCCCCAGACGCTGGAGTTTTACCCCAGAGACGAAATGCGCATACAAATAGCGTTGTTTTGAAAGCGAGGCTCTGCTCAGTATATTGTGATCGCCAGAGGTGTAAAGTAACGAATTACATTTACTCACGTTACTGTAATTGAGTAGTTTTTTTGTGTACTTTGTAATTTTTAAGTAGTTTTTAAAATCGGTAATTTTACTTTTACTTAAGTAGATTTTGACTGAAGTATTGTACTTCGCTACATTGGAAATTACATCCGTTACTGAGTAAAAAAAAAACATAGTTCAAGAAAGGAAACCAAAAGGTGGGAATCGCGCACGACAATTCTCATTGCATTGGTGGATGCTGCATAGAGAGGATGCTAGAGTCGATGCAAGCCGCCGGTGTCGAGTCACGAGAGATAGTGCGGACTACCAACAAGCTGCGGACGACCAACAAGCTGAAGCACCGAACTTTCCGCAAGTTAAAATTAAAGAAGATGAAGAAACCCCGCATCCACAACTCAGCAAGCAGTTTGCCTTCCAACCTAAAAGAGGCAACAGCTATATAATGCTGTGTAAACTGTGCCTGCCCCGCCAGACAGAACTTTCTGCTTATAAAAATGAATCTTCAAATCTGCGCAAGCATGTGTTGGTAAATACAGTATTTGTCCCTTTCCATTAGTAGTTCAGACGGCGTTTTTGTTGTTTATTAGCTTTGCTACAATAAACAAAATATGCGTGTCATGGCACTTGTAGCCTCATTTTGGCTAGCACTTGCAACCACCCTGAGTATGCTAACGTCAACTAGCTGGCTAGCTAGGCTAGCTATACACTCATGTACCCATCCTTCTGTTAACAGCCGTCATCCAATAGACTAATAATAATTCCATTCCTGTCTTCCATTCGTTTCAGTTCATAGCATTATTATGTTCAGTCTCTCATATTGTGTTAAAAACTGCAGATCAGTCATCAGCAATAAGATACACCGCATAATCTGATATTAGGCTAATAATTTGGCTGCCTCCCATGCCCTGAAACAGGAACGATGTGAATGCGCACACCATCGTTGTCAGACAGTTGGACAAGTCAATGTCAATGTGTATGTCGTTATCTCGAATTTATCACGATGTGGTGGCTTTGCAACGTGCACGTCTTTCATGTTCATGCTCAGGGGTCTCGGTTAGCAAGAATTTAGGATTATGAATTGTGATGCATGTAGAAATAGAAAATAATGTTATCATTCTGTATATATACTGTAGGTCTGTCATCTCAAGTAGCTATTTATAGCTATTTCTGTGTTAAGATGCACTCTTGATGGCAGCTCAATACTTCATTGTCAGAATTGTTGTTTGTCATTCTACAGGTCTAGTCTATGTCAGACAATATCTTGTCCGGATGGTAGGGGCTGAAGCAAGTTGGACAACATTCATCAGATGAAGATGATTTATTTTCCTCAATGAAGTCCAGAAGGTACAGGGGAGTTAGAAGGGAACCTAGCCTGTGTCTCAGTCAATATGGATCTGCTGAACTCCTTTCATAATATCAAAAAACTGTCCCTGAAACTCAATACTGGCCTACCTGCCTCAGCCGCCTGCGAGTGACTCTTCGGCTGTGCTGGATTGCCGTTTACTGCAAAGCGAGCCCGGATGAACTCTACACACCTTGAAAATCAGCTGCTGCTCAAACTCAACAAGAAGTTTGTAGACTAATGCTCTAAAGGTGGACACAAGTAAAGTAACCAAAGTTTTAATATAGTGGGGCAGCGGCATTTTAACTTTTTTTATTTTAGCTGTCATGTGGTTCATGTCTTGACATGTCCTCCCAAAAGTTCTTAAATGTTGTGTTTACAGTTTAATGTTTAATGTTTGACATGTTTAATGTCATTGCACTTATATTTCTAAAGATTTCCTTTAATTAAAAATAACTAGTATTGGATTTATGACCCCTTGTCCTTTTTTGCATTATATAGGAGCGGCCCCGATCAAGTTGTTGAAAGTAACTAAGTAACTTTTACTTAAAGTACATTTTAAATGAACTACTTTTTACTTTTACTTGAGTACATTTTTAGATGGGTAATTTTACTTGTACTTAAGTAAAATTTCATCAAAGTAATTGTACTTTTACTTGAGTACAACATTTCAGTACTTTTTACACCTCTGGTGATCGCTCTCATACGTTCGTGACGTCATGACATCGCTCTATTATGACGTTAGATTATATGAACAGGTGCACACACAAAAGTGCTTAAAACTGATCTGGAGATTAAACATAGAGCAACGTTTTTCTGCGGTCTACATTCACTCTCCTATTTATAGTCTACTCAAAGTGTCCTCACCATGACCTCTGAGACTGGGAGTATAGCCTCCGAGATGTCCATGAAAATGCTCTCGGATGAGAGGAATCTTGGAGAACTGAAGGAGGCTTGTGGGGCAGAGGGAGCCCACCTCTTGCCTGAAACCTCCTTGCAGGTCAACCCTGAGGGGCTGGTAGGTGTTCCCATCCAAGCCAACAGCCCACCTGAGCCCATGAGTGAGGCCCAGGCTTATGACCAGGTAGCACTATCAGTATTGTATGATTTGCTAAAAGCTTTTGTATATTAATTGTGACTGTGCATGAAGTTCATTCAACATTTCAGTTTCATAAGGGCCAGTTTCAAATTCTGTTTGCTGAGCTTTTTTGTCCCTTAACAGCATCAAGTGAATGAAAGTCCTCTGGCTGAGACATTCATGATTGGAAGGTCCCCTTGCACCTGGTGGGCTTGGTACTCTGAGAGGTATGGAGCTTTCTTCGAGCAGAATAACAAAGGTGACTCCGTATCACATGAAGTAAATTAACATCTGCAGGCAGCACATGTACATATTTCATATGCATTGGCTATTAGACCAGAGCTTGTCACAGTGAAATCTGGATCTATACATAGACTGAAAACACTATCAAATTGATACACCATTTCACCACTATGATAGTAATAAAATAAAAACAAACAGATGGTCCAATGCATTGTTGGTTTGAACAGTTTGGTCAAAGAACATTTGTTTTGGACAGGTGTATCATGTGATTCCATGTGGTTGTGCTTACTATTTGTGGAATTGTGGATGTGGGATCAGTGAATTTTTGAATTTGTTTTATGATCCTTTAGCGAGATTACCTGGACTGTGACTCAGACAATGTGTCTGATGATGAAAAAAATGAGATTCAGGGAAACCTGGTAAGTGCTGACAGCAGTTAGTGTTGAGCTGCTCAGATCACATGATCAATACTGAAAGGACCACACTCTTCAGAACATGTATCCAGGCACAAGTATGCACCTAGTATGGTACCGAGAAACATTTCCATTAAATAATCATTATTCTCTAATATTTTAGCAGGCTTTGATGACCAATGTCCAGAGTGGAAATGTAGCATTTCCAGGGCCACTTGTGAGGTGAGTTCTTGAGAATAAGGAATGGTTAACATACAATCAGTGCGTTCTTACTTTAGCCTGATTGTAAAGTTTCTAAACTACTTTAATATACTTCCTTATGATTTCTTCATTGTAGAGGTGTGACTGACCATAGAGAGGTGTACCGGTACATTTTGGCTGAATGGCACCGGTGCATCAAAGATGACGCCATTCAAGACAAAGTAGGAGCTGAGATGGTGTGGCGTATGCTGGCTCTTCTGTGGAGGAAGAATGGCGTAAGTGTGACTGTGCAAGTGTAACAGGGTTTGGTTGAGCATGCATGTTTATACGGATGTAATTGTGAGAGAGATGGAGATAGAGAGAGGCTGGAACAATTTCTTCCCTTTTATACTTCTGTGAATGAAGTGTGTTTGTGAAAGATGTCCAGTGCATCACATATTTGACAAAAGAACATTCTCTTTTCCAGATGGTGTTTGGTAAGGACCTGGCAATTCTTCTGCTGCCTCAAACTCTTCCTAGAACTGAAGCTCCAGATAGCTGTTCTGCAGACCTTGTGGAATTGCTCATTTTGGGCAAGAAAAAGGCAAGATCCTCTTGTACTAATCCAGATGTGCTGTTCTACATAATGTGAACCCACTGGTCAACATGGAGTCTAATGTGATGCTGTAGGAGGCTCTAAACTTGGCCATCAGAAATGAATACTGGGAGCACGCTTTGGTCTTGGACAGCTTTTTTAGAAAAGCATCATGTGGCCCTGCCATCAGAAGGTAAGGATGCTTCCATCAATCAGAAGTCAAGACGCTGATATCTATTCACATTTGACTTGGTAGGGCTAGATAGAGTGATGAGTGCTTTTGTCTTTTTAGGTTCATCAGCAGTCTTGATGACAATGACCCGATGAAAACTTTTTATCTGGTCCATCTGGGGGAAATTCCAGGAGCTGCTTCTGTGTGTATTTACTATTTAAGCTCTTTGTGTGTGTTTGTGCGTGTATTTGTATAACGCGTATGAATGCGCGTGTGCTTGTTTGTGTGGGTCTGTTTGTGTGATGTGTATGAATGAGGGTGTGTTGTGTGCGTGTCTGAGCAAATATGAATCTCATCTAACTTTCTGCACTGGGGTAACATTCTTCCAGAAATGTGGGGTCGATAGCTGGAGAGATTGGCGCCCCCATCTGGCCATAATCTTGGCGAACGGCATCTGTCCTCGAAGACAAAAAGACACCGTCCAAATGTTGGCAAGGGCCCTTGGTAAGAGATGAATAACTTTGGTAGACAACTGTAGTCTGCTATACCACATAGTGAGTGGTCCATAATCATTGAATCTTCTTTTCGTCATGTCCTTGATGTCTGCCAGAAGGGAAAGGGCACCTCTGGTCTGCCCATTTCTGCTACATGGCCATCCGAAAAGAGCCTAGTCACTACAATCACAAGTCTAAGCTGATACTCATTGGACAGGATTTCAGGTGTAGGTACACTGGAATTCGTCCATTGTGGTTGACTTTAATCATTAACTTACGTATGGTTTCATCCGGTACCTACGTAAGCTTTCCCCTTTCATAAAAATGTAACCTGCTGCAATTCTTAACCACACCCACCTGAGCGTGGACAATAGCCACGTCTTCCCAGATGTGACCCTCTCTCTCTGCCGGCATCCAGCCAGGCACAACGTCTTCACCTCTCCTCTCACCTCAGGCATCGCCTGCACATGGCGGAGAACAACTCTCTTTGTTCTCTCACAATAAAGAGAACACTCTCACTTCTTACGGCCGACATACGCCTAAGATCTCTCAGTCAACAGTTTAGCGAAAGCAGCTAACATTAGACCTGCTAGCTAAATTGCAAAGGAAAGCAGCTAACAATAGACCTGCTAGCTAACTCTACACAACGGGAACAGAAGGCAAACTGCAACGAACGAACGGTCAAATCCTCCGACCTAAACTGCAGTGAAACAGACATCACAGCAAGGACAACTTTCTCCATTTATGGACAGCATCATCTCTTCTCTGCCGTTTCAACATCGGACTCGCCAGCACGACCCTTTTCCCAAAGGACTGGTAACTTCGACTGGGCATTTAGCTATCCTAGCTATTCACAACCTGGCTAAGCATAAGACTGTTTACATGCCATTGTTCATGTGTTTCATATGTTTTGTTTACTGAACGTAACTGTTTATATATTTTCATTGTTAGTTGGTAGTTGGCTTCGCCACACCATCTGGGTTATCGTTAGGATTGTTTTTCAGACACATCGGGTCTTGCATGCATCACTAAGCATTTCCCTCTTCTAACATGGCATCTTAATCGCGCACGATTACATATACATTGGCCTTCACATAGCCACACACGCGAAGAGAATACTCGAACTTCGCGCTGCATATAGGCTCGTCCTTGTTCACATCACATGTATGTTCGCGTACGTGCACACACATGCACGCGGAACTACGGTGATCAAACAAAGGAACACACACACATTCTTTCTGGCGCGCTCCTAACAGCGCAACCCCGAGCTCACAAGCTCACACACACATCCCCACACTCCTTCAATTCGTTAGTTAGTTACATTTAGCTAGATCACATATTGTGTGTTATTTTCTTATCATTGTGTAAATAAATACTTTGATTATATACGCTGGTTTATTTAATGTTGCACAAGAATGGACGTTGTCAACCTCTTCTATTCAGAATTCCAATGACCTTCAACCATACTATTAATAAGGTAACTTTGGTTGTAGTTATTAATTTAATTATTAATCAGAGTTCCAAATTGATAGTATAATATATTTTATGAGACTGATATATTTAACGAGACTGACTTGTGGATTATCATTATTTTGACCACGTGGAGGACACTACACTTTGTGTGGCGCCCCCTAGGTGTTCAACTTAATTGATCTGCCTTTGTGTTGAATGGTTGATGCCTGTGCAATCGGGTGAGATTACCAACAAATTGTTGCTGTTGCAAGGACAGCACCAGTGTGTCTTGGTGGCCCTCGCAAAGACGGTATCACAATTTATACACAATTGCACCCACATTCACCCGGCTCCTGCTCACAGGGTAAGTTACCTACATAGTCTGGTACTCCCATGTGAGTCTGGTACCAATTTCACCTACACAGGTTAGCCACAGATCAAATTCATGCAAAACATAACCAGACATAAATTCATGCAACCATAACCAAGAAAGTACATAACCAGTTAAGATCTGCCCCCTATTTTACTGTAGCCTGCCATTTGAGATGTATGCTTGTGATGCTGCCATACAGAGAACTGAGGTATATGAATACCTATTGTCTCTCGCCGGAGGCAATCAATGGCCAAGTTTCCGGGTATATTTTTTTTACCTTTTTTCTATCAAAGTTAATGTGTCAAAATGTACTATTGTATGGCCTCCAGTCTCTTTGTTTTCTTTTTAAATAACACACAAACACCTTCTGAGATACTAGATGAGCTTAATTTTTGGACCTTTAGACCTTCAAGATACTGTATGCCTGGAGACTGTTCAGGGCAGGACGCTATACTGAGGCCTTGCGGTACGTGGAGGCCATTGCACCGGTCCTCTTAGCCACCTCGGCTAGACCTTGCCCTGCTTGGATCAGACTCCAGGAGGTAAGCATTTCAGTCATTCCATAGACTCCGCCCTGCTGAGAAGCTCTTAAGGTTAGTGTACTTCAGTAGAGCCAAATACTTTGGCGTTTTCACTGTTCAAATTGGTTGCTGCGTGGTTTCTTGTAGCTGTGTGGTGCACTGCCTCTGAATTTACCTGAATGGATTGAGCCTCCCTGGATGAAACACCCGGCCCGTGAGGACCTCAATGAGCCTCGACCTCAGCCTCAGCCAGATCCTGTGGTGCCACTTGACAATATCGCTGTCACAGCTCCGGACAGAGGGATGGAGGTGCTCAGACCAGTATCTTCTGAGGGGGACATTCCGAACGAAAAACCAAAGAAAAAGAAATCTGCTATGAAGGTTTGTATATGTGACCAAACATGACCAAAGCATTGAGTGATTGTGCTTTCCTCTTTCCTTTGTTTGCCTTTGGTCTTTTTAGGTTTGTGTGTGACTTCATGATGTGATTTTTGTTTGGTTACAGCGGTTTTGGATTCGCTGTTTCAGCTGGTGTGGAAGAGCAGAGGAGTAGTTCAGCTCCTCTTCATCAATTAGGAACATTTTTACAGCATGTGTTCCTCGTGTGATCTTGCTATGGATTAATTTTTTTTTTTTTTAATAAAAAACAACTCTGCATTCCATTAAAGTCTAAATATTTCTTTCACAATCAGGTTACATATAATGATGAGAAGTTATTCCTGAAAACCACCAAAGAAACTAAAAGATGGCTCACAGAAGAGTGTACCTTCAGCTTTTGTAATAGCTTTTGTTCTCTATTGCAATATAATGAGTTGGTGTTGAGATGAAAATATCTCATCTCAGTTCTCATTTGAAGGAAAGTCTCATAGACCTGTTGGTCCAGGTCCAGAAGGCCAGTAACCGATAAAAAGGGTTGAGAAGGTTACTTTTGAGATATAATAGGTTACAAATGACTAGTTACCCTGTTCAAAATACGTATTTAAACTATTTAAATTACTTAATCAAAGTGATGTAACTTGTTAGACGGTGTAAATTCAAACAATAGAACCAATCAAAAACAACACTCAAAATGTTATCACTTTCTGAAAAATGAACAGAGCATGTCGAGACAGCGAAAAGATGCAAAGCATCATATTTACAGAAGATAATTATATTCGGATGTAACCCCTTTGTAATCAGCAACATTTTGATTAGTAACTGTAAATTAATTTCTCAGTTTTATTTTGTAATTTAGTTACACGACTTGGTTACCCACCAATCCTGCTGATAAAACATGTCTCAGTGAACAAAGAACACCCTCTGATGGTCAACTTAAAGTGTGGCACGTACCGAGACGTTGCACGCTGCAAAATTTGGTGTGTGCGCAGTGAGCAAGTCAACACAAAGAATACAATCTTTTTTAGTTGTATTTTAGCGGTTGTATCGATGTTTAGGCCGTTTATGTTAGATTTAAACGCGGATTCATGTAGTGTACTTTTATTGTCTGTTTGACCATCCTATATGGAGTTATGGATCTCTCCCCATTAATTTAGTTATGGAGCCTGATCTTGTTTGCCCGAAATAGCTGCCCAGAGAGAGGCGTTGCCAAAATGGCTGCAGAGTGGCGAGACTTGCCTGTAAGGACTTTGATACACCATTGTTCTCAATGTCTCATGATGGATTGTTTACTCAGATCCAGACTCTATAATCTAACTAGATATTGCACTCAAAATTGTATTCTGCACCAGAAAACAACATTAAACCACACAGAGCATTTTCAGTCAAAAGGGATTTATTATCCAAAAGAGTTTTGAAACAAAGGAATGTATTTGCAGTAGGCCTAGGCCTATTTGTGCACAGCAAACAAGCAAGTAAATAAAACCAGAATAGACCCAAAAGATTCACTCAAAACAAGTGATGAAACATGCAAACAAGACCACTCAGCTAGGCCTAATTAGGTGTTGCTTCAAACATGCAAACAAATAGGTTCAAATAATGTTCAGATAAATAGGTTAAAATAGGTCCAAATAAGTAATTCATTTTAATCGGTTGCTGCAATCTATTATCAACATAAATAGCACCAAGCATTCCTGGGCAGTGGTTCGAGTTTGTAGCTCTCCACAGAAAAGCATGTCCTCTTGTAGAATACCTCTCCAACGATAACGCACAAAAACCAGCAATAATGCAGCTTTACTGACGTCCGTCGAGTCGTCTAATTTTCTGTATTGAAAAGAACGGGCTACCGTTCATACTTTCCCGGACCTGGTTCTGTATGTCCGAGGCCATCTCCGAAATCCGGGGGCTTACTGTGTCGTTTGAAAGTAGGACTGTCAAGAGTTTTTTCGGAGCAGCTTCCCCTTCGATTGTGTAGCCAATGTCAAAATGGTTTTCTTTTGTATTTGAAGTCCGTTTTCTTTTGTTTTGAAATATTACACCGGCTTTTCAACGAGTGCTGGATGTCGTGTCTCCAAATGTCGCTTCAGCTTTGGAGGTTTGAGCGCCTTATTTCAGGGACAGTTTTTTGATATTATGAAAGGAGTTCAGCAGATCCATATTGACTGAGACACAGGCTAGGTTCCCTTCTAACTCCCCTGTACCTTCTGGACTTCATTGAGGAAAATAAATCATCTTCATCTGATGAATGTTGTTGTTCTGACAATGAAGTATTGAGCTGCCATCAAGAGTGCATCTTAACACAGAAATAGCTATAAATAGCTACTTGAGATGACAGACCTACAGTATATATACAGAATGATAACATTATTTTCTATTTCTACATGCATCACAATTCATAATCCTAAATTCTTGCTAACCGAGACCCCTGAGCATGAACATGAAAGACGTGCACGTTGCAAAGCCACCACATCGTGATAAATTCGAGATAACGACATACACATTGACATTGACTTGTCCAACTGTCTGACAACGATGGTGTGCGCATTCACATCGTTCCTGTTTCAGGGCATGGGAGGCAGCCAAATGATTAGCCTAATATCAGATTATGCGGTGTATCTTATTGCTGATGACTGATCTGCAGTTTTTAACACAATATGAGAGACTGAACATAATAATGCTATGAACTGAAACGAATGGAAGACAGGAATGGAATTATTATTAGTCTATTGGATGACGGCTGTTAACAGAAGGATGGGTACATGAGTGTATAGCTAGCCTAGCTAGCCAGCTAGTTGACGTTAGCATACTCAGGGTGGTTGCAAGTGCTAGCCAAAATGAGGCTACAAGTGCCATGACACGCATATTTTGTTTATTGTAGCAAAGCTAATAAACAACAAAAACGCCGTCTGAACTACTAATGGAAAGGGACAAATACTGTACTTACCAACACATGCTTGCGCAGATTTGAAGATTCATTTTTATAAGCAGAAAGTTCTGTCTGGCGGGGCAGGCACAGTTTACACAGCATTATATAGCTGTTGCCTCTTTTAGGTTGGAAGGCAAACTGCTTGCTGAGTTGTGGATGCGGGGTTTCTTCATCTTCTTTAATTTTAACTTGCGGAAAGTTCGGTGCTTCAGCTTGTTGGTCGTCCGCAGCTTGTTGGTAGTCCGCACTATCTCTCGTGACTCGACACCGGCGGCTTGCATCGACTCTAGCATCCTCTCTATGCAGCATCCACCAATGCAATGAGAATTGTCGTGCGCGATTCCCACCTTTTGGTTTCCTTTCTTGAACTATGTTTTTTTTTTACTCAGTAACGGATGTAATTTCCAATGTAGCGAAGTACTACTTCAGTCAAAATCTACTTAAGTAAAAGTAAAATTACCGATTTTAAAAACTACTTAAAAATTACAAAGTACACAAAAAAACTACTCAATTACAGTAACGTGAGTAAATGTAATTCGTTACTTTACACCTCTGGTACTAGGTGATGAGGAACAGGTGCAAACAATCAAGGCAGGGCAGACAATCACCAAAGGCAGGGCTCACACAAGGGCAGGGAGTGAGGTGTCTGAAACGAGAGGGGAGAGAGTGAACCAACAAAACACATCACTGAAATATACGATAGAATAAAGAAAACATAATTTAGGAGACAGGACGGGACTTAACAATATGTAAGACAACTATTCTGGTGAAGTGCTGCCTAACGGCCCTATTTAGTGATGGGTTTTGTAGCAAGCTACATGTCTTCCAGTCTGATGCCTATGCTGCTCTCTTGACCAATATTGACTTTCAAAAGCGCATAAACTCTTAAAATCCACTGTCAATCACATGGCTGATTCTGTTATCACAGAAAACTCTGCAGTGTCCAGCCAGAAGCAGATCAGGAGGGCCTGGTTAAGTGTACACTACATCTGGTGAGAATATTCCCATCATAATGGCAAGGTGATTTTAGTGAAATGCCTATGTGGATTTCGACAACACAACTAGTGACCTATGCTAGCTCCTTGGCCATGAAACAAGTACAAAATGTGTCAATAGATGCTGCCTCTCCAGGAACACCAAACGATATGTTCCTTGGATCACCTGTTCTGTGTGGGGGCTTCAACTGGATAAAACTAAGAAGATGGTTTTCCATATTACAAAGAGATTATGTGTATTGGTGAGGGCTCCCAAAAATGGGAGTACAAAAGAGGTCATATGTTTTTAAAGTAAAATGGGAGTACAACAGAGGTATGTTTTTAAAGTAAAAGATACTTGTGAGCTATGTTTATTTAGATGAAGGCACAAAGGTAAGACACTTTTGTTTATTACAGTTGTTTAAATTGTACTAAATGTGTACTGATAAAACATGTTAGACAAAAAATAACAAGATAATGAATAGGTTTAGGTTACAGTACACAATAATAATGAGCACAATAATGAAAATTTAAATAACTTAAGGTTGTACAGGAGTTCCAATTTTACACAGCCGACAAATCCACAAATGATAAAGAAGTGCCAGTTAGACCGTAACTGGATATAATGAGGTACTACCTCTGATTGGTTAAGAAATGTTCCCTTTCTGGATATAAAACTTACTCAGTCTTAGGGTCAGTAGCTAGGTTGTAAGCTGTGTTCATGAAAACTAAACCTATTCATTATCTTGTTATTTTTGTCTAACATGTTTTATCAGTACACATTTAGTACAATTTAAACAACTGTGATAAACAAAAGTGTCTTACCCTTCTGCCTTCATCTGAATAAACATAGCTCACGAGTATCTTTTACTTTAAAAACATCTGACCTCTGTTGTACTCCCATTTTACTTTAAAAACATATGACCTCTTTTGTACTAAAGAGCATATCACCATCACAACATATTTTTTGTTACCATGTGTTGATATGTCCCATCAGCACCGATTACTCAATTGGAAAATATCCAGTTTTCAGGTTTCTTGAGAATAGCCTCAAAACATGTTTACTCAACACACCTTAGGAGTGTATTTTCCAAAGAAGTTGCTGCACCCAGCATTTGCCTCTCTGATTGCCCGCAGATGTATCCTTCTACACTGGAAGTCACCCAAACCCCCAGCAGATAAGTCTTGGGAAACTGATCTAATGTCATTCCTTAAGCTGGAAAAAGATAAAATTCTCACTTAGAGGGTCGACTGGGAAATTCTACACTACATGGCAGCCTCTCCTCTCATATTTTGATAATGACTCCGACTACTTAGAGATAAAGTACCAGTACCAGTTGTACTGTTGCATACAGATACTTTGATTCATGTGATACATTGATAGAGAAAGGTGGACCAACTTGGGATGGGAGATTGAGTGGGTTTTTAAAGTTTGTATATGTTTTTTTTCTCTCTCTCTTTTGTTCTTTCTTCCTTTCTTTCTTGTCTATCTCTTTTTTTACATGTCTGTTTTAAACAAAAAAAGATGATCACACATTTAATTGTAAAATATCTATGCTATTTGATGTGATGTGTTTCAATAAAC
Source organism: Clupea harengus (assembly GCF_900700415.2). Classification (NCBI taxonomy): domain Eukaryota; kingdom Metazoa; phylum Chordata; class Actinopteri; order Clupeiformes; family Clupeidae; genus Clupea; species Clupea harengus. The sequence goes on along the minus strand of NC_045172.1, from coordinate 3,178,511 downwards.
AAATGTATAAAAAAAATAAAAAAAGAAGTTGCTGCACCCTGGAGATCACAACGTTCCCACCAACCCTCTTCATACAAATACATCAATAAATAATAAAGCAAATGATTTACAATCACAAAAACAACAACAGTACTACTACTACCACTAGTACTACTACTACTACTGATAATAATACGAATATAAATCAAATGAAAATTACTCTGTGGTTTTTCACATGTGGCCTCCACCCCACTGATCAGGAAGCCGTGCCAGCGCATCAGCTTGATGAACAACCCTCGCCCCACCGTTGATGGTACATTCCTGCCTGGCACCTGTGTGTGATGTTCCTTGTCTTTACCTGACATTGGCACAGGTCTGACAGATATCATCATCGTCATGATTTGATTGCAACATCAAAGACATGTCAATACATATCTTTTTTTATTTTGATACATTAATGTCATTAATGAATTAGAGAAATATGCAGTGAACACTGACACATCAAAGGTATATCATAATCACATCTCTGTGTGTGTTTTTTGTATCATTGGCCTTTGTACATAATTAATCACATAGATTAAAGACAGAAAAAGCAGGTCTGTTGGGCTTCAACTGGAAGAGACTAATGAGATGGTTTTCCATATTACAGAGAGATTATGTGTATTGGCTGGTGTTTTTGTGAGACACTCTTAAAATATGTATATGAATTTCTGTTTGGGTAGTTCTATTGATGAGAGCTCCCAAAAATGGGAGTACAAAAGAGGTCATATGTTTTTAAAGTAAAATGGGAGTACAACAGAGGTATGTTTTTAAAGTAAAAGATACTTGTGAGCTATGTTTATTTAGATGAAGGCACAAAGGTAAGACACTTTTGTTTATTACAGTTGTTTAAATTGTACTAAATGTGTACTGATAAAACATGTTAGACAAAAAATAACAAGATAATGAATAGGTTTAGGTTACAGTACACAATAATAATGAGCACAATAATGAAAATTTAAATAACTTAAGGTTGTACAGGAGTTCCAATTTTACACAGCCGACAAATCCACAAATGATAAAGAAGTGCCAGTTTGACCGTAACTGGATATAATGAGGTACTACCTCTGATTGGTTAAGAAATGTTCCCTTTCTGGATATAAAACTTACTCAGTCTTAGGGTCAGTAGCTAGGTTGTAAGCTGTGTTCATGAAAACTAAACCTATTCATTATCTTGTTATTTTTTGTCTAACATGTTTTATCAGTACACATTTAGTACAATTTAAACAACTGTGATAAACAAAAGTGTCTTACCCTTCTGCCTTCATCTGAATAAACATAGCTCACGAGTATCTTTTACTTTAAAAACATCTGACCTCTGTTGTACTCCCATTTTACTTTAAAAACATATGACCTCTTTTGTACTAAAGAGCATATCGCCATCACAACATATTTTGTGTTACCATGTGTTGATATGTCCCATCAGCACCGATTACTCAATTGGAAAATATCCAGTTTTCAGGTTTCTTGAGAATAGCCTCAAAACATGTTTACTCAACACACCTTAGGAGTGTATTTTCCAAAGAAGTTACTGATAATAATACGAATATAAATCAAATGAAAATTACTCTGTGGTTTTTCACATGTGGCCTCCACCCCACTGATCAGGAAGCCGTGCCAGCGCATCAGCTTGATGAACAACCCTCGCCCCACCGTTGATGGTACATTCCTGCCTGGCACCTGTGTGTGATGTTCCTTGTCTTTACCTGACATTGGCACAGGTCTGACAGATATCATCAGCGTCATGATTTGATTGCAACATCAAAGACATGTCAACACATATCTTTTTTTATTTTGATACATTAATGTCATTAATGAATTAGAGAAATATGCAGTGAACACTGACACATCAAAGGTATATCATAATCACATCTCTGTGTGTGTTTTTTGTATCATTGGCCTTTGTACATAATTAATCACATAGATTAAAGACAGAAAAAGCAGGTCTGTTGGGCTTCAACTGGAAGAGACTAATGAGATGGTTTTCCAATTACAGAGAGATTATGTGTATTGGCTGGTGTTTTTGTGAGACACTCTTAAAATATGTATATGAATTTCTGTTTGGGTAGTTCTATTGATGAGAGCTCCCAAAAATGGGAGTACAAAAGAGGTCATATGTTTTTAAAGTAAAATGGGAGTACAACAGAGGTCAAATGTTTTTAAAGTAAAAGATACTCATGAGCTATGTTTATTATCGGTTTATTGCAAACAAGTTCAGATGAAGGCAGAAAGGTAAGACACTTTTGTTTAAAACAGTTGTTTAAATTGCGCTTAATGTGTACTGATAAAACATGTTAGACAAAACATATAATATATAAAAAGATAATGAATGGGTTTAGGTTACAGTACACTATAATAATGAACACAATAATGAAAATTAAAATAACTTTAGGTTTTAGGATTTTTTAAATCATTACAGATGTTGAAAATCAAAAAGATGCATCAAATGGTGACATTGTTTATTTGTTCATAATACACACACTGAGGACTTTAGCCCAAACCATAGAATTAGTCATTTACTAATTAGTAATAATAATTAGACATTTTAAAAGCAATTACAGCTATTTGAGAACATTGGAGTGGACAGTCAGATACAGTGCATTGCAAACATATTTAATCCCCTTGAAAATCATCACCGTTTTCTGGATTACAAAAGATACTTACACAATATTTGTATCCTGATCATGTATACTCTTACTATTTATATATACTATATAATATTGTATATACCATTTATATACCATTTCAAATGCATGTTTGTCTAGCACCATTACAAATAAATAAATAGAAAACCAAAATATACTGCTTGCATAAATATACAAATCCCTGTCTGTTTTGAGTTCCAATTTTACACAGACGACAAATCCAGAAATGATACAGAAGTGTCAGTTTGACCGTAACTAGACTTAATGAGGTACTACCTCTGATTGGTTAAGAAATGTTCCCTTTCTGGATATATGGACCAGATAGCGATGCGTAATAGGACAACCGCATAAAATGAGAGAATGAACAAGAATTGAGTAAAATAAAAAGATCCATTTCAAGAAAAGTGTGTCATTTTGAATGAATACATTTCTGGAAACAGTAAGGATACGTAGGGAGAGATGGACGGAGGCTAGCTAGCTAGCTAGCAGGAAAGCGGTAGAGCGTGAGTAGGGTGAGACAAAGGGTACATAAAACCTTTACCTCCCTTCCTTCCTTTCATTGAACGTCAACACACCCCACGCGTCCCCCCACCCCCCATTTGATAAACATGACAGAAACGAGGAAGGGATGCATAGAGGACGGAGAAGTCAAGGACACACATACAGTAAGAAATATGAGAAAAAAGATGTGCTTAAAGGCATGCGTTGTGTAATTTACTTACCTTAAAAACGTCATAATTTTTTGCTAAACGGTTTCCAATTAACACACCCACCTAGGGATACATACCTTATATTTCGTTTAAGCTATGTGGGGCTCGACACATAACAAGTTTCATGTGGATTGGTCAAGTCTAAGTATATGATATCACCGACCACAACCATAAAAAAATTTACCAAACACTATATGACCTCCAGCTCTAGCGCTGCAGCGGTCACAATAAGGCATCTGGGGGTCATAGCCAACATTTTTATGATCATTTCAACACTTTCAAAATCAAAAGAAACCAGCTATCTTGCCACCTTACTTTTATGTTAAATTGTTTCAACACCTGGTTACATAAAAGTCTACTTAGCCGTCATCAACCCACATGAAACTAAAGTGGGGTAGGCCTAAAGCACTTTTTGGGCAATAGCTCCATAGCTGTTTCGCTAAAATGTATTACATTTATATGGCAAGTTGGCCTCTAGGAGGCGCATGACCCTAGCTCATTACAACGGATTTGTGGAGTAGTGCCACCTAGTGAATAATGTTCAATATACAAATATAGCACTTCACTAGCCAGTATCTTGTGACGTAAAGGTTGACATTTTTGTATGCTTATACTTGGCTATATTTGCTCATATCTCTTGAAGTTCCATTTGGCTTAGTCAACAAAATGGTCGCCAACGGGCAGTCACAATTCAGCAGTCAATACATGCCTGGGATGTAAAGGTTCCAAGTTCTACTTGGACCCCGAAGATTGCTGCTTGCAGCTATATTTAAGATTATTATTATGATATCGAATATACCCTGTCCTGTTATAAATGTCAATACTCGACATATAATATTGTTTTCAAGCAGGTTCTTGCCTTCAACTAATAATTCTACATTTTATACATGTATTAATGTATACATGCATATTTCTCAAAACTTTGTAAGTAAATGGCAAGTCAATTCATGCAAAGAAGATCATATCATTCCTTATGTAAACATGAACTGTACATTTCATAAAATGCTCAAATTTCACCCAATATGTTATAAATTCACACTAATGCCTAATATTCACTAGACAGGTCACACAATCACAGAACATAACTCACAGCTACTGCTTTACACCCTCTCAAGGTACATCTGCCTTATCCACAAACTACAGTTCCTTAAATTAAACACTTTTCTTGGAATGGAAAAGATCTTCTGTTTTCACTTCATTCTTGCTCATTATATGGCCTGGGTTAGGGTATGACCCTATCGGTTCAGGGACCGAGTGCCAGGTTGCTGTACGATCTCAGTATAACCATTCGGTCCAGTGCAGAGGCTGGACGGCAATACACCGCTGTAAAATACATTATAACAGTTCTGCTGCAGTGTGTCCAACCCAGGTGATTAGCCAGGTACCTCAAGACTTCTATCACTGCTTTTTGGTTTGAAACTAATCTTAGTCATCTATTGCGGCAACAACTTTAACGAGTAATACTTGTCTTGTTAATACTATGATCACAATTTATTTGTCAGGTGCAGGTTACTAATTCAGTTACACATTGAAAGTAGTCTAAACTACTACTAGTCTACCTTTGTGTGGAAGAACACAGGGAAAGAACCAGAGACAGATGCTAGACGTAAGAACATCAGCAGTGTGGAATGTTGATAACCTACTGAAAACATATAATATGCAAGTACGATTTTTATCCAGAAAATGGTGATCGCTTTCAAGGGGGTTGAGCACTTTTACAAGTGACTGTACAAATGTACCCCAGACCTTAGGAGGGATCATATTTTTCAGACATGTATTTATGTGGGACACCTCAGAAGGGGTAAAACAGGCTAACAATTGGATCTAACCCCTAGTGGGGTTTATACTACCCTCCTTTCCATAAAACAATAAGGACATGAAATTGATATTATAGCTTTATACTGTATATATACTACTCACTACTGCAATGGCAGTTACAGATAAACAGTTGTATAAATTGTGACAGAACAGTATGCTTTTTTGTGTTTTGACTTTCATCAGTCAAACAATAGATCCCAAATCAGCATGCCTTACCACGGATGAGAAAGTAGAAGGAGTCATCTAGTTGTTTTTGAGGTTTTAACATTAAGCGGTTCTCAGTGGAGTGAATGAACCAATTCTCACAGTGTGCAGACTCAAAAATGCGCTCCTTGGACTGCTCTTCTTTCATGTAGAAGACAAAGGGAAAGCTCTCGTCGTCTTCCTTTGAGATGCATTTCAATTTGCTCTTTTCGTATGGCTAGGATGAAATATACAGATATGATTTCACAAGCAACAAGACTGCACAGTTGAAGATTGTGATTAGTCTCATTAAGGTATCATGACTGAATACATGGAGCTCGATCATTACTAACCACAAACATCCAAACAATCATTTGACATGAGGAAATACTGTGATTATGGCACCTACCATGACACTTACTGTCGCCTCCTGACAGTCTGGATGTCTGCAGCAGCGAAGGAACTTGTCAGTCCCGGAGAAGTTCAGGACAACAGGTACCCCTTTAAATCTACCATCCACATGGTCCGACTGGTAGTAGTAGATTGTAATTTTTGCTTACAAACAAAAAGCAAATTGTGCATATTTAAAATTATTTCGTTTTTCCATCTTCTTATACACTTTTTAATTAAATTAGTTTCATTCATGTTAAAGGTGCAGTTATAAAATGTTCAGAAAGTTTCTCAGTATTGTTAGTGCTTACCCAATTTTGGTTTTAATGTTGTCTGATTCCCTGAAGGATTGACAAACATGTGAGTCATCAGACTCTCCAAGGCCATGTTCTCTTGAACTTTATCATGTAGAAAATCAGGAATTTCCTTAGACACTGAAAAAAAGGGGAAAACATATGTTTTGCAATATCCCATATAAACAATGGACTTGAAGTCATGAAGAACGATGGCAACTGAGGGTTTTTCTCACCCTGCTGTAAACAGGATGGAAGAAGCTTAAGTGAAGAGGAAGTGGGACTAATTTCAAGTTTCCTCAAAGAGCGGAATATTTCCTTCAAGCGGAATATTTCCTTCAACTGTACAAGGGAGGTGTTTCTGAGGCTGAAGGTTATGAAGGACTTTAGTTTGAAATGTTCTGGTTTTATTCACATTTAAGTAATATTCCGGATTTAATTCTACCTCCTCTTATAATAATTACATTGTTCTCACTGACATTTCAATGGTCATATGCATGCAAAAATAAATCTGTTACAAGGAACATGAACAAAAAACAATAAGTAGCTCAAAGGATGAAACTGGGAAGTACTACGAGGTAAGAAACCTCTCAAATATATTTCGATTAAAATATAGGAAAGGCAGTAATCTTACCTAGGGAGACCTTTTTGGACATCATCACCACTTCATCTAAGTTGCAGTCGGTGCCACCACAGTCCTTGCAGGTCTTGCCATGCTCACAGCCACGCCCCCTCACTACAGACATGCTGGTGTCAAGCATCTCCACAAGCAGCAGGAAACCATCATCCTGGTCACCGTCATCATACACCTCGACCTCTTCACCTCCATGACACTCTTCATCTCTGGACATGTTTAAACAGAAGCTGAGGACAGTGTCCTCTTTTTTGAATGGAGAGAGGTCACCTGGTTTACACTGAATGTCCACAGGATGTTCAGGGCTGGATTGGTGTACTGTCTAGCAAGGGCAGCACAAACACCATCATCAATTTATGAATACAAGTCACCAACATACAGTAAAAATAGTATAGTCACTCTTCACGGCCTCTTTGGTTGCAAAAGAGAATTCAGTGCTGTTTGAACCCAATCAGACTATCTGGTCATCGAGCAATCTCAAATTAACCTTTATGAGTTTGGATGTCAGTAAAGCCAAGCGATGGGTTTCAGAACTAAACACATTCATGGATCCCAAACAAAGTGATGTGAAAGTGCATGGCAGTGTATTAAAGATGTGAACTTACCAGCATAGGACTGGCTTCTGACAACTTCTCTGCAAACATCTCTGGAGATAAATCTTGCAAATCCAAGCCATTAATCTTCAGAAGCGTATCTCCTCTTCTGTGGGTGCACAAATAGAGATGTTACTAACACTGCTGAAATAAATAATATAATAAATAAAACATGGCAACTTTTGACAAGTCTCGTCTGCTTTTGTTGTCAAAAGGTGACATACCACAGCACTGGCCTCTTTTCTCTTTGTGTTTAAGTTATATGTACTTAATGTATGTATATGTATATGTAAAGTGATACATACTGGATTTAACACAATGCATGTTGGTTAGAAATTGGGTGCGATTTTCGCCGGCACTGCAGATTGTCACCATGCCACACGACAACATGAGCCTCGTGGGAGACAGATGCTGCCGTTTTTTAAATTGTAGTTAATAGTGTTTCAACAGATGCACAGCGCACACTCAAGTTGGAGGATGCCCCCACCCAGATGAAAAAAGACCCTTCTTTACTATTTCAAGAAGAAAACTCAAAGTAAATCATTGAGCGTGGGTATGTATCTTCCATTGGTTATATGCCAATGTATCAAATTAGGTTGATATAAAAAAAAACGTTTACTGACGTGATTAAAGAGCAACCCAAGCTAGATAGCCCTTCCACCAATCTGACCATAAGAAAGAGTATCGCCAAAGCAACGGCTCAAAACACATACAAGGCCATAGAGATAAAAAAGAAAACAAAATTGTCACGCATGTAAACTCAATATGTCGGAAGAATATACGTCCCCAACCTACCAATGGCAAAGTGCCTTAAAAAATAAAGAAAAAACAAGTCCCATATTTAGCCCCTGATCTTTTCAATAGCTAGAAACGCGACATGTTCGTTCATAATATGACCATCTGCAGTGTAGGTATAGGGGACCATCCAAATAGTGTGACCAATTTCGTCAGTAATCATGTTCATTTTTCTTAATGAAAGCAAAGGGGTATTGAACGCATCTTCTGCAAACAACAAGGAACACAACCCGCGTGATCCCCTCTTAGTCAGTTGCAAACTACAACGGCAAGGAGAAACTGTCCGGGTTTGACCTTTGTCTTCTTCAAACTTTTCCCTGACTGAGATAGGCAGTTCACCAGGACCATCAAGTCAGCCAAAGTCGAACTCGAACGCAACCAATCAGTTATGGGTGCAATCAAGGGCGTAGGTTTGCTTATGGTCCATAGGGACGAGACACGACCAAAGTTTAGGAAAGACAATTTTCCCCACCAATATTTTGTTAATTTGAATGGCCTATTAGAAAAAATGATTTTGCACAAAATATTTGCAAACTCATTCGTATTATTATCTATACTATGTTCGTTGGCAGGTTGGCAGGTAACTTGGGCAGCGGGCCATTATTTTTCCTTGCCTCTAGGTGACGGGACAGATTCTGGGTTACTGCCTATTTAGATAGATAGGTGCCCTTTACGTGAACTCGCAACAACTAGCCCTACATGGAGAATGGATAGGTCTACTTGAGATAGACTCCAAGTAGTAGCCTAGGTCTAATTAGGAGGCTCAATGTTGAAAGAAGCCCATCATTGCTATTATTCACAATAGGCGAGGCTACATTGACGTGGGGGGGGGGGGGGCAAATATAGAGTTCATTCAAATAATGAAATTATTCACAGACCACCAATGGGCTCCTTCGCGTGGTTTTTTATCATTAGTTATTTTTAGCTACTTCTATTTCGAAATAGTTGGTTGACGCACCTCCTTACAATGTAATAATGTGTATTGCTTGGGGAAATAGCGTGCAGACAGAAGTTAGCAAAGAATTAGCTGGGAACGATGTCTTTGACAAGTCTTAGTCTGAAGAGGAAAGTTGACAAGCAAAACTGAGCCCATAAAGAGGAATGGAGAGAGACAGTTTTGCGTTCATCTTACCCGGTTTCACTAATGGAAAGCCCATGTGTTTCATATGCAACGAAGTTGTCACGGTTTGCAAAACATAAACCTATGTTTTTTTTATTACGCAAATATCTTGTTGCCACACTTCTGTCGGCCTGAAGTTCAGTTAAAGACGACTGATGAAATTAAGAATGCAAATCATGGTGCCCTGGTGTTCTCTCTCATTTCTGCTTAACATCAGCTTGCCTAATTCGGGGGGTTGCTGCCGGGCAGTGTCCCTACAAATGCTGAGACCAAACCTACGCCCTTGGGTGCAATTTAATGGAATCAATGGACATCAAAAGGAATACAAACTTTTTTTGTGTAGCTATAACAAACAAATCCAATAGTGAAGCAGGCATATACACATAGGGAAGTGAAAAAGCGATGGCAAGACAAAAAGGCAAACAAAATTGGAAAGTGGACTGAAACTCGCTTAATTTCACAGATTGTGACAAACGTAATGCGATGAAACTCACAGACAACATGAATGATGGCATCAGCATACAACGTTTAAACGTTCAGCGTGGGTCTCAGTCTCTGTCAAACGTTGTACACAGAAGTCGTTTTGTAAAGTAAATTTGTAACCTTTAGGTTTTGCGCAAGATTCTTGATCCATTTTGACAGTAAACAAGCAGTTATAATTTTCGATTTTAGAAGCTATTAGCCTATAACTTAATTATTAGCTCCATACAATGTATACTATTCCAATTATCTTATTAACTTTTATGAGGTCGGCAATTAACTTTTATGAGTTTTAGCAATGTTCAGTCTGTTCGTAGGCGACATACCTTCTATTGTTTTTAAGCGCACGCTGCGACGAAATGACGCCTAAATCGGGCACTGACGTGTTAGTAGGGTAGACTGAGTACAGTTGAGACACTTTTTGCTTTTTTCACTACTGCACAAAAACTAGACACTGAAAAGAAGTGACATTTTATATGCCGTTTCCTTTGATTGCATACTAAAATATTATCGATCAATAATATCCATAACTTATTTAATGTATTCATAATTTGCTCATAAACATGAAGTGCGATTTTGTCTCAACTGTACCCATGTCGTGTACAGTTGAGACAGTACCCTAGTACAGTTGAGACACCCATTTAAACCCATTGATTGGTGACTGACCAAGCTACTTTCTACTATGAGGTAGCATAGGCTATCACAATCAAGCTGTATCAACTGTACAGACAGTGTGTCTCAACCATACCCCGCTGACCACCACACGCTTTTCGCTAGATAATGTAATGACCTTGCGTGACATGATAGCATGGAATATTTAAATTTATAGTGCACAGAATAACGTTCGCAATGATGCAAGTTGCGTTTGTTGATGACGTATGGTTAATAACATATTCATTGTAGAAGGGACATGATAAAACCAAATCTTAGCTAGGTAAAAACAACTTTCGCCGATATCTCCGTACGGGAGATGGGTTAGGTGCTCAAATTTCCCGGGATCAAAGAGGACGTTAGTATGTATGTGCAAACTAAAAATCACGTCTCAGGATTGCTGCGCATTCAAGTTACATCTACCCCTCAGTCGTATGTATGACATGTATCCATTGCGAACAGATCTCCAACGCCAGCCCTGTGTTCTCTTACCTCATACAAAATCCGTTCTTGGCTTTTTGATCCTTTAGAAAAGTCTCGACTTCATAGTGATGTTTCCCATTCCCGATGGATGTGTGAAGGATGGTAACGCCACCGTTGACAGGTAAATCCTTCAAGAGAGTACAGAGAAACAAAAGAACACATAATTCTAATATAGGCCAAATATTCAGTAATTTAATAGAATGCAGGAATGTAAATCCTTGACTTTCACCTCCATGTTGCATCAGGGGCAGTGTGATGGAAAATGACTTCTGCTTCTAGACTCCTTCACTTTTACCAGACTAGACTCATTTTATCGGGAGGGGGTGGCCACATGCAAGAGGAAGCTGGGCTTGTGGAAGCAGAACCTAAAAAGAGGAAATGACTATACATCAGCATGGCAGATAATACAGTATTGTTTATAGAAGAGTGCTATATGAAGACTTAGAACCACACACAAAAACCTTTGGTTATAATGAGGATGATTAGGCACAGTTCTAGTTCCAGCAGTTGAAAACAAACATATTCAAAAGCAAAAACATCTTGCAGTAATCAAGTGTTTTTCCAATAACAGGTTGTGGCACTGCCACAAATTCCACAGGATTTAGATCACACACTCGCACATATACCCCAGTTTAGTAATAAAGTTTACGTTAAACTGTTGAGGTAGTTGTGAGGGGGTCTAGATAAAGTTCTTAAGGGAAACTTATTCTACTCATTTCTTAGACTTATCGGTAAATGGTGACATTGTCTGCTGTATTCACAGCGTGAATAAGGACATTTGGACAATAACTTGAACATGAGTGAATTGAAGTCAATGGACACCGTAAATGTAAGAAAGAAAAAAGTGAATGATAGCTTGTGTGTGTGAGTGTGTGTGTGAGTGTATGTGTGTGTGTGAGTGTAGGTGTGTGTGTGTGTGTGTGTGTGTGTGTGTGTGTGTGTGTGTGTGTGTGTGTGTGTGTGTGTGTGTGTGTGTGTGTGTGTGTGTGTGTGTGTGTGTGTGTGTGTGTGTGTGTGTGATTGTGGCTGTGGGTATGGGTGTGGGTGTGGGTGTGAGTGTGAGTGTGAGTGTGAGTGTGTTTGTGTGAGTGTGTGTGGGGTGGGTGTGGGTGTGGGTGTGGGTGTGAGTGTGTGTGTGTGTGTGTGTGTGTGTGTGTGTGTGTGTGTGTGAGTGTGTGTGGGTGTGGGTGTGGGTGTGGGTGTGTGAGTGGGTGTGGGTTTGTGTGTGTGTGTGTGTGTGAGAGAGTGTGTGCGTGTGTGTGTGGGTGTGGGTGTGGGTGTGAGTGTGTGGGTGTGGGTGTGTGTGTGGGTGTGAGTGTGTGTGTGTGTGGGTGTGGGTGTGAGTGTGTGGGTGTGGGTGTGGGTGTGGGTGTGGGTGTGAGTGTGGGTGTGTGTGTGAGTGTGTGTGTGTGTGTGTGAGTGATGAGCGTCTGACGCTACTTTGACTATTCAGGGGGTTCTGAATAGAGGAACTAGGTCATAGATGATGAGCACATACAATAAAACAAGACAGGGGAAACCCCTGAAATTTCCCTTAAAAATAAAAAAATAAACCTAAAAAGGCAGAAACACAATTTGAATACATCAGATAAGCGCAGGCCTTCACATAGAGAGATGATGTCACTGCCTTTTAAAACAAAGCTCCTCTGTTAAGAACAACAACAGAAGGCCAAAAGAGGAGCTCCTGGTCGTGAAGTTTTGAGAATTTCTCCAGTGTGTGCAGAGCATTGTTGGGCAAGTTACTTAATAAAAGTAATCAGGTAAAGTTACTGATTACGTTCTCTAAATTGTAATCAGATTACTTTACTGATTGCTTGCTCTATAAAGTAATCGGATTACTGATTACTTTCAGTTACTTTCCAAAAACAAAAAAAAGATCATCCCTTACCTGATTCATAGAAGTGCTGATCTAGGAACAGTTTTGCATCTTTGAATAGACACAAGACAATCTGATCCTATACCAGCACTCTAGGCACATCTTGACCCGATGACAAAAACAGGAAGGGTTAAAAAGCAGACTGTACATACTATAGCAATCTATTTTTACCATAATGTCCCAACCATTGCACCCAAGCCAAGTTAATAGAAATGTGAATATAACAAGCAATTTTGTAATGCACCAGTACACTATAGGATTAGTGACATATCAAACAGAGTCAATTATCTAGATTGTCATTTAATTTTCAAATATGAAATTACAAAAATGTAAAATACACACAAATTACCAAACAGGCTAAATCGTGGCTGACAATTGTGGCTGGGTCAAGCACGGCCCATGGTGGAGGAGTGTGACTGCTCTCCCAAAGAGAAAAGGCAGAGACTGATGGAAAGCCTTAGGCCCAGCGCTTGACATAGTAAAAGCAGCACAGCAAATAATTAACATTTGAATCAATTCACTTTTTAAACCTTAAATGCTATTTATTATATAATTAACTTATTTATTCTAACTTATATTTATATTTTAATGAATACAATTTAACAGGGTTACACAAACAATAACTTAAGTGCCAGCTCTGACTTCGTGGTGCAGTTACAACCTAATCTTAATGTTTAGCTTGTTTCGGAGGAGTTGGGGCAGTCTGTCCTTCAGTCGAGGCCGAGGCATGACCATCTCTCGCTACAAGTTTCACCTGTTCGTGTTAGCGAAACAGATGTTTGTAGAGGTTGCTTGTTGAGTCAAGTGCAGTTGAGAGGCGCTTGTCTCCAGGGCACAGCTTACATTTAACTGTAATGTTTTTTTCTTTCACGGATACAAAAAGAAAATAATGGGAGTATTTCCATCTTCCGAAACATCCATGGTCACTCTTTTCGCCTGCCATCATGTTTATTAGCCTTCTACTCGCGTGACCCCACATTCACCGCAGTTCCCACCAACGGTTTACAAAGTAACACCATGGAAACTGAGGTGAATATGGGGTCACGGCCGCGCGTGAGCATATCAATCGAATGAAAGGGAGCAGATAGGCACGTAAAAAGTAACTGAAGTAACTGCTTTTTTATTCGGTCAGTAACTGTAATCGGATTACCGAAAACTTAAAGGTAATCCTTTACATTACTGAGTTACTGGATAAAGTAATCTGATTACAGTAATCGGTTACTTTGTAATCAGTTACTCCCAACACTGGTGCAGAGTAAGTGGGCACATGCATTGGTGTGTGTATATGTACAGAGAGCACATAAGAATTATTTTGAAGCTGCAATAATCCAGTTCTCAAATGTGTTTTTTTAAAAGTTTTTTTTTTAGATAAAGAGCTTCATGACATACTGGGGGCTAGGACACTGACGGACTTTGTGCAGAATTTGGGCCTCGGTCAAATACTGGCATTTGGGCCTCGCTCAAATACTGGCATTTGGGCCTCGCTCACATACTGGCATTTACAACAGGGAGCAGCAAACTTCCAGCAGTCGGACTTCAGCCAAATCCTAAAATATCCTTTGTTCATGATGAGACCAAGCACTATGCTATTGCTCACACCTGTTCAAATGACACACAGGCCTGTTTCAGAGAATGAAAGTCTCAACTGCATTGCCTGCTTTTTGATCTATTTGACTTTATTTACCAGTGCTCCTCTAGTCAGGGTGAACATGCCAGAACATGGCAATCAAACTATGGTGAATATTCTTAGGAAGTATATCAGCAGCAATGGTCAGGACTGGAATGTAAAACTCCCCTAGTGCTAGTTGGGACTAGCCCTCAAGATGGGGTTCTTTTGACTCTCAAACTCTCGTTGGTGCCAGTGGTGCCCCCACCTGTACGGCAAATACGCCCACTGTGTACCCTAGCAGTGGCACATCCAAGTCTCATTCAAGTAATCAGCGAGTAGGCATAACAAATCATTATTACATTGCTGCCAATATTGAGTATACCTGATCAGTGTTAGTTTGACGGAATAAACTCTCGTCCTGTCTGTTTTTGCTGCAATATTCTCATCCTCTGCCAAGCAAAGTACTCCTATTGCCTTCATCAACTTGGCTGTTTCATGAGTACCATAGACTTAGTAGTGTAACTGTGATACATTAGTAGTACATTACCAGCTAAGGCTGTAGCGCAGGCTGGAGCACTGCTGAGTAGAGTAGAAGACAAAGATAGGTAGACATAGTCCTACCAGAGAGACTCAGGAAGGAGAAATTCATTTGACAATTTAATCCACAGAGGTGGACATAGATATAACAAAAGTTAAGCTCAGTAAAGAACAAAACAAGTCTTTGGCGTAGGCCCTTTCCTCAGTCAAGGATCAAATGTGTGGTCAGCCTTACAGATCCTGAGATTGAGATGACAGGGACAGAGTCTACTTTGGAAACTGGGGGACCAAACTAGTGTTAATAGAAAAGAGGAAAGGGAATATCAAACATAATGACACTCTGAAAGCAATATACGGTGTACGTTAATTAGGTCTTTTGAAAGATAGCTGTAAAAAGCTTATTGGTCAGAAGTTATGAATAAATGAATGATATAGCATTAGAGTCTTCATGATAGTACTATGCTAAAGCATAAATAAAAACCACAACGTTTGAGATCTACAGCTGTACAAACGAAGTGCATCTGAGACTGAATGAGCTGTTGAAAGAATAATATTAATACCAAAGGCTCCAAAATGTTCGCCCTGGACGTAAGGTCCATATACATTTATACACCAAGTGTGAACAAAAGTCCAGGTAGGGGTGGGAGGTAGCTGAAAGTATGTGTTCCTCATTCTGTTTCTCTATTCTGCCCCAGTCTCAAAGGCTGCATCTTGTGTGTTTGTGTGCGTGTGTGTGTGTGGGGGGGGGGGGGGGGGGGGTTGTGTGGGTTTGTTTGTGCATTTGCTCTTCCTCCCTCAATGCTTTCAGTTTTCAGTCCCATTGATAATTCACTTTTTTCTTGTGCTGAAGTTTTATCTGGCCCTTTCATTCACATGTGCTTCTGCTTTGCCTCTGAATTTGATTATTCACCAGGTTCCTCCCTACTTATCTTGTTCCTCTATTTTGATCTTCATGATGGTTGTAAATCTATTATCATTATAATGACAAACGACTTTGCCACTAAAGTGACAACTTTTTCACTATGTGTGTAAGATTTATTAGATCACATGCCATGTTATTTACAGCAACATGGCTGTCAGTTTAGGCCCAATGCAGACGGAGTCTAGTTTGCCTGAACCCGGAGAACCCCGCCCCCGGATAGCCCTATCGTGCAGACGAACGCACTGTATCCGCACACTGTATCCGCACTCCCTCGAATCGGGGGTCCAAAGTGAGTAAACTCGAAATCCGGTTGCGGTTGGTGTTTGTCTGCACACTATCCGCATACCTAATCGGATTGCCCCACGTGATCGCATCATTAGACCAGCCAGAACAACGGACACAACAGGCATTATTTAATAACTGAATGGGTTGCCATGGCGCAGTGAGTTTGGCAGCCAGTTATAACAGCTCTCCAGTTTAAAAAAAAAATAATTCTTCCTATTACCTTGCTCCTTTTCCAAGTGAATTTCCCTAACGGGATCAATACAAATGTATCTATCTATCTGTTGTTAGGAAAGGGATGACATTAACAAGCCACACTTTAATCTATCACTGTTTAATCTATTTGCATCAGACCATTTTTCAAAAACCAGTTTTTAAAAGTGTCAGCAATAGCCTATATGAGCAAATCTAACGTGAAAAGATTTTTTATTATAGACGGAAGTTTCAAAACAGATGAATGTTACGTTAGCTTTAGTCCTGTCAGACAACGATAGCGATAGCTACTAGCTAGCGTTAACGTTACTTCAGAGGTAGCCTACAGTACGTGAAGGACAAAGCCCTCAACAATAGCCTACATTTGTTGTTAGTAATAAAACCATGAAATTGGAAGCAATTGTAAACCATGAAACATCCAGGATCCACAGCACTTGCATAGCAGCGTTCAGTGAGCAACTATTCATGAGTACCACGTGACGTCACTGCGTTTAAGCGCCGCCATCTTTGTGTCCGAAAGTCTAGCTGAGCGTCGGTCACAACACAGACAATAGTCGGTCACAACCCGCAGAAAGTTAAAATGCCCTGCTTATGTTGTGCTGATGGATGCGACAATAGTCGCGAAAATTACCCAAAGAAACAATTCAATTGTATACCAAAAGATTTAGATCGGCGGAATAAATGGTTGGCTGCAAATTAGAAGAGACAACTGGCAGCCAACATCTAACTTCAGATTGTGCAGTCAACACTTTGTATCTTCCTGCACCACTATCCACGGACATGTTGATTTTGTGTTCAGAGCCTGGGAATGACTGACATGTTAAGTGAAATGCAGCACGTTGATACAATCGTGAATAATTGCTGTGTCTTATCAGAGCTAAACTCTCCTGAGCAAGCTAGAGTGCTAATAGTTAGCGAGCTGTTTAGCCCTTCACTAAAGGCTTTAGCTACACCTAGCTAGCCCACATTGGCACTCTTAACCACCACTAAAATAAATCGGTTGATAATCGCTGTTTGAATTACTAAGATGTCATGTGATGACATACATATTTTTTGTCTCCAGATGCCATATCTTGGTGTCGTTCACCCATCCTGCAACTGCATATTGATGTACTTTTGACAGCCTTCAGGCTATCTCCGGTGTATGGGGATGGATTGTGTACAAGATAAATATATATGTCGGGAAAGGACAGTTGGGGCAGACGTTTCGCAGACTTTAAGGGACAAAATAAAGTTGCCGATAATAAATGTGGATCGCAGCCAATAATCAATGTTTTTTCTAAATATCGTTGTCTTTCTGCTTTATTCAGATGTGCTGTGTTCGTAGTCATGACTCTGTTCGTTGGCTAACTATGAAAGCTAACTAACTAACCACTAGAATTAGACAATACTACTTTTAAAAAGTCTAAATTTTAAGAACCTATCAATAGAAAACAATACCATTATTATATTTATATTATTATTATTATTATATTATTACTATATATTAATATGTATGACTAACTAGCTACTATTGGGTACAAATACAATGGGAATAACGGTAGAGTTGGACACAAAGATGGCGGCAGGCTTCACGGAAGTGACGTCTTTGGTACTCATGAATAGGCAAATGAGCTCGAGCGACTTCCGGTTACGATTTTTTCAAAATAAAAGTCCCTTATTAGCCCCGTGTTTTCTTAAACTATCAGAGATATTAATTTCATAGTAACATCAAAATGGGTTAAAACCGATTCACTGATGTTACAAAAGTATGGTTTTCTTGTTTTAATATAATGAACAATGACTAAACAGACAATATTGTATTAACCCATTGAAGTCCACGCTCCCTGTGCAGGGATATGGTGGTTTTTATGGGGAATTGCTTTTAAAGCTCAGCCAGTTTTTGTCGGAGAGACACAGAAATTAAACCCCCAGAAACCTTGAACCCTTTTCTTTTCAAATTTACACAGTTTGAAACAAAAATCTAAATAAGCACTTTGTAAGGAGAATAGGACTAGTCTCTTGCACTTTTCAGTCTCTGAGTGAGGTTTCAGCTCCTAACGACCCGCCCATTAGCAAATGACAGCTATTCATATGATAAGGGTATGGTAATTCAGTGATCTCTATTGGGCCATGGTGTGTCAAGAAATCTTGTGGGGGGTACGGGCCACAAAGACATTCCAGGGCCATTAAGTAAGGGCCATTGTTCTTGTCTGAGGTGTCCCAGGTTTGTTTACACCTAACTCATCAATATGCATTTGTAGGGACACTAGTTTTGAAAAGGTACAGGTCACTCTAAAATTATAAATATATAGTAGTGAAACCACACACACTTTCTAAATGCTAAACTCACCTTTGTAAAACTAACACTTATGTTTACAAAATTCAGAGTTCAAAAGCCTTGCTCCAAAATCTTTACAATGTATTTTTGTACAAAGTCTGAGCACCTCTGAAAGTATGTTTTTGGAAGGGTTTGTTTAGATTTGATTTAAATTAAATATTTTTTTACTACATTCCTTTCATTCCCATGTTATTATTCCTGAGGTATTCTAGAATATAATCATACATGCCACTTTTGCCTCAATGTTTTTAGTTAGGTGAAATAAACACAAATATCAAGGCATGGCAGACTACCTAAGAGAGTGAAAAACAGGCTCGGACTCAGTAGTGTTAAGAAAAAGTAAAACACACCCCAATATGCTGATAAAAGGATTATGCCTTCATTAAAGTTGGTTGAACTTGTTCAGAATATTGGGGTAAAATATGTTTAGAAGTCATTATTCTGGTCATTCACTGTGAAAAAACACTTGACGTCCCTGAATCGTCCCTGAATGCTCCACAATACTTTAAACATAGGTGATCAGACAGGCGAAAATGCATTATGTTCAATGGCAGGGCCATGTGACACGTACGTTTAAAGTATTGTGGAGCATTCAGGGACGTAAATCTCAACTACTTCAAACATTTTATTTAATGTTTGGAGTGTCCTGAACATATTCCACCCCCCTTTCATTGAGACACAATCTTTTGTTTCATCAGCATAGAGTGATACGTGTCACATGGCCCTGCCATTGAATAAATGCATTTTCGCCTGTGTGTAGGCCTATGTTTAAAGTATTGTTGAGCATTCAGGGACGTAATTCTCCACTACTTCACACATTTTATTTAATGTTTGGAATGTCCTGAACATATTCCACCCCCCTTTCATTGAGACACAATATTTAGTTTCATCAGCAAACTGTCATAGGTATCACATGGCCCTACCATTGAAGACAATGCATTTTCGCCTGTGTTTAGGCCTATGTTTAAAGTATTGTGGAGCATTCAGGGACGTGAATCTCAACTACTTCACACATTTAATTTATTGTTTGGAGTGTCCTGAACATATTCCACCCCCCTTTCATTGAGACACAATCTTTAGTTTTTTCAGCAAAGAGTGATACATGTCACATGGCCCAGCCATTGAAGATAATGCATTTTCGCCTGTCTGATCACCTATGTTTAAAGTATTGTGGAGCATTCAGGGACGTAAATCTCAACTACTTCACACATTTTATTTAATGTTTGGAGTGTCCTGAATATATTCCACCCCCCTTTCATTGAGACACAATCATTAGTTTCATCAGCAAAGAGTGATACATGTCACATGGCCCAGCCATTGAAGATAATGCATTTTCGCCTGTCTGATCACCTATGTTTAAAGTATTGTGGAGCATTCAGGGACGTAAATCTCAACTACTTCACACATTTTATTTAATGTTTGGAGTGTCCTGAATATATTCCACCCCCCTTTCATTGAGACACAATCATTAGTTTCATCAGCAAAGAGTGATACATGTCACATGGCCCTACCATTGAAGATAATGCATTTTCGCCTGTCTGATCACCTATGTTTAAAGTATTGTGGAGCATTCAGGGACGTAAATCTCATCTACTTCACACATTTTATTTAATGTTTGGAATGTCCTAAACATATTCCACCCCCCTTTCATTGAGACACAATCTTTAGTTTTTTCAGCAAAGAGTGATACATGTCACATGGCCCTGCCATTGAAGATAATGCATTTTCGCCTGTCTGATCACCTATGTTTAAAGTATTGTGGAGCATTCAGGGACGTAAATCTCAACTACTTCACACATTTTATTTAATGTTTGGAATGTCCTAAACATATTCCACCCCCCTTTCATTGAGACACAATCTTTAGTTTCATCAGCAAAGTTTGATACGTGTCACATGGCAATACCCTGGCATTGGAGATAATCCCTTTTCACCTGTGCAATCTGTGTGTCAAGTGTTTTTTCACAGTGAATGGCCAGATTAATTACTGCTAAACATTTTTTACCCTTTCTTTACAGTGTTCTGAACATGTTCAACCAACTTTAATGAAGACATAATCCTTTTATCAGCAGATTGTTGTGTGTTTTACTGTTTCTTACTACAATATTTGCAATTGTAACAGTGAAGATTTGGTTTCTTCCACTTGCATCCTTTTTGTGCTATTTAATCACACTGAGCATGTGCATAAGTCATGTTGTTGGGGAAATAGTGGCCTCTAGGGGTTAGGCATGTTGTACAGAGTGGCTCTCCTCAGAGTTCGGGGATATAGAGTCACGGTGAGTTGTGCATAAAGAGAGCTCCTACATTATTATTTTAGAATACAATGACTGAATGTATTAAATCCATACTGATTATAGAGAGGTGTTCCACATTATATCCTCATGTAAATAGTGTGTTTGGTTTAGGAATTATGCACCTCTGAATGTATATTTTAATCGATGTTCAAAATCACACGTGTGAATAGCTAATGTTTAATCTCCCTCTTAGATTAGCACACTGTAAGGTGTCCCATGCTGCTGTGCTAAGGAGTCCCGTGATATTGTTTGTGCCAGGTACATGTTTTGTGTTTTATTGTATATATTTCAATTAGATATATTACTTTGTAATTAAACTTGAATTAACGATGTATGAGAGTTCGGGGATATAGAGTCACGATTAGCACACTGTAAGGTGTCCCATGCTGCTGTGCTAAGGAGTCCCGTGATATTGTTTGTGCCAGGTGAATAAACTGGAGAACTTCACCCACGTCTCCCGGCTTTCTCTATGAAAAAACTACACAATGCAGACAAATTCAGAGGGGTTACATTGGTGCCGTGACCCGACACTTCATCACGTCAGCGCTTGCTGATCTCCGTGGGACATCGCATTGATTTGGGTCGTCCGACATCGCTGGAGTCCAACGCTAGCTGGTTTGTGATCACTTAGCAGGCAGCGCAGTTAAACTAACGCGACATAGTAGGCTACTAGCAAGCTAGAAACTTTGATGCAGACGGTGCAGCTAGCACTTTCTCTATTTCGCTCACATTGTCTCGGATCTGATGGAAACGTAATGTTAAAGTTTATTTTGCATTGAACTTTCAACTGTCAATTTTAATTTGATGTTTCAAGTGGAGTTTGATTATATTTTTTTTTTGGCCACAGTATTTTTGTTTTATCTTTACTTGTATTTAGTGATGGATAATACCTAGGTGTTGGGAGGGCGAGGGGTTTAATGGGTGTTGGGAGAGCCACTGATTTTGTGGGTGCAGGGAGGGCAATTTTTACTCCTGGGATAAGTCGTGGGAGGGCTCAGCCACGTTATCCGGGGCAGTTACCTGTGCCACCTGGCCCCATAGATGTGCTTGGTGCAGATACTACGCACATGGGTGCATGTGGAGGTAGTGAATTATTCTCCAACAGTTACCCAGCTCCCCTAACATCCACCCCTATAAGTTCATCTTCTGAGACAGAGAACACACTGAAGCACTTAGGTGTTTTGATCACTGAGTTAGGCAAACACATTGGTGACACTGTCACAGCCCGTTAAATGTCTGACAGAGATTATGTAGGCACACAAGCATTCCCTCCTGACACTTATAATGGCGGCAGCCGCCAGCCCCAGAGCACTACGGTAGACATGTCTCAGCTTAATGTAGTGCTGAAGTCAGAAGTCAAAGACCCGCCCATGTTCCGTGGCGATGGCACAGACAAGTACACAGTGAGTGAATGGGTAGATCTCATGGACACTTTTCTTAAAAAGAAGAAAGTTGGAGTTACAGACAAAGCGGATAAAATTCTAAGTAAATTGATGGGCAGGGCCAAGGATGTGGTCAAGATAGCACTCAGAAGCGACCCCTCTCGTGATTCAAATCAACATCCTGAAGTTATCTATGCCATTCTCAAACAGCACTTCAGTGACATTTCATATTCTTGCATGCCGCTTGCAGATTTTTACAGCACACTACCTAAACATAGGGAGAGTGCTTTTGATTACTGGGTCCGCTTAAACAAAGCAGCAGATGTCGCTGACGAGTGCTTGAGGCGCCAGGGCAAGAGAATGGAGGATGTGAACAAAGAGGTAGCAATGATGTTTGTGCGCCACTGCCCTCATCAGTCCCTTGCCATGGTGTTCAAGAGTAAACTTGTTGAACAGTGGACGGCCAAAGAGGTCCAGGAAAGGATTGATGAGTATCAGTGTGAAATGAAGACCAGGCGCACTGAGGTCAGTTCCTTGCCCAGGCAGAATGCAGCGTTCATGCTTAACAGTGAAGAGAGTCACAGTGAATACAGTCTAGATTGTGCATTGCAGTCCTGTAAACAAACAATAGAACAGCCCCGCCGTCTTGATGAGTCTGTACCCACTTCACAGAGTAGTGTGGACAGGATGACTGACATGCTCAGTAAAGTTCTTGAAAGTGTCAATGCCCTGCGTGCTACTAATTCATTCAGTGCTCCACAACACACTAGGAGGGGCCGTGACAGATGCCGCATATGTAGTGAGGGCTCTCACTCCACCCTCGAACACTGCCGAACCCACCGTCTGTGCTTTGCCTGTCACCAGCCTGGTCACATGAGACAGTCCTGTCCCTCTGCTCCCCAGCCGCCCCCCTCCAATGTGCCGTCCCCCTAGTTAAACTAGATAGCCTGCATTCGGAGAGGGGAAGTGTAGGCATTTCTGATGCATCCCTCAAACACACTGTTGACTTGAAGGTCAAGTTTGAATCAATTAAGCAGTCTTTGCCTAGCACCGCCACAGTCATCATGCAGAATACATCGCGTCTACTTACAAGTGATAGTTTGTTTTATACCCCCGTTGTTATCAATGAATCAATTACTGTGAGAGCCATGCTTGATAGTGGATCTATGGCGTGCACCATTAGTGAAAACATTGAGAGAAAATTAACTGATGCCGGCTCATTGGATTGTGATGTGAAGCCTAACACTGACATTGTTTTGGTGGGCTGTGGAGGGAAACTTGTCTATCCAAAGAGAGTATGTGACCTCCGCCTTAAACCTGTATGGATGTGCCGTCATTGTGCCCACACTAGTAGTGCCCCGGACAGATTGATGATTTGATTATTGGCACGAATGTGATTAAATTCTTGACCCATAAGCTCAAGAAAGCGATGAGTACTGGAAAGTAGTCTCCACACAGGGCAGCTCTGGTGTCGGAGGTGACCGAGATGACTTTGTTGCCATGCTGGCTGGCGTCCGCCAGTGGCAGGGTGAAGTCCCCCCCGACAAGATAGGCACAGTAAAGCTCCACCAAGCCGTTACTCTTCTGCCAGGCCATGGGCATTTGGTCTGGGGCAAACTGCCAGCAAACTCACGTGGCCCACCCGGCTCTACAGTCATAGTTGAGCCGACCACATCACGGTCAGTCCCGAGAAACATCCTTGTGGGGCGTGTTGTGACTCCTTTATGGGGTGATGGCTGGGTGCCTCTGAAAATAATGAATCCAACAGAAAAGCCTGTTTTTCTTAGAAGAAATGCAAAGGTGGCAGACGTCCATTCCTGCTTAGCTTTGGAAGACATGCAAGACGGTGAGCTGTCCCACCTTGTGTCCAATGGCCAGCGCGTTGACAGCAACACACAGTTTCCAGGTGCCAGATTCTCTGACACGTTGAAACAGCATGGCCTCAATGATCTGGATATTGACTCTTGTGAAGTGTCTGACAGTTGGAAAGCTGAAATGTGCAAACTCGCAGTTACTTATTCTGAAATTTTTTCCAAGCACAGCTTAGACTGTGGTGAGGTGAAAGATTTTGTACACCGTATCCATTTGATGGACGACAAGCCATTTAGATTGCCATACAGACGAGTCGCTCCTGCAGATTACCAGAAGCTTCGTGTTGTCTTGAATGAGATGGAAGAAAGAGGATTATTAGGAAATCTACAAGTGAATATGCGTCCCCACTGGTTCTTGTGTGGAAGAAAAATGGCGATCTGAGGCTGTGTACAGATTTTCGGTGGCTGAACGCCCGCACAGTCAAAGACGCGCATCCACTGCCCCACCAAGAAGACTGTCTTGCTGCTTTAGGGGGCAATGTGTTTTTTAGCACAATGGACCTCACCTCTGGTTTTTATAATGTTCCTCTCCATGAAGACGATAAAAAGTACACTGCTTTTTCCTCTCCTGTCGGACTCCATGAGTACAATAGACTCCCTCAGGGTCTCTCAAACAGCCCTGCAAGTTTCATGAGAATGATGTTGAAAATCTTCGGTGACCAGAATTTCATGAGCTTGCTTTGCTATCTTGATGACCTCATGATATTTGCCCCAAGTGAAGAACTTGCTTTGGAACGGATTGAAATGATTTTCCAGAGGCTGCGTTTACACAATCTGAAGCTTGCCCCTAAAAAATGTTTCCTCCTCAGGCGCTCTGTGCGTTTTCTTGGGCATGTCATAAACAATCAAGGTATCTCTACTGACCCGTCCAAGGTGGAGGCAGTCACTAGTGTAACCAGAGCAAATCTTATGAGAGCAGATGGGCTGACTCCTGATGCCAAAAAGATACAGTCATTTTTAGGGCTAGTTATGTGGTATCAGCGTTTCATTTAGAATTGCTCCACCTTAGCTAAGCCACTTTTCAACCTCGTTGCTGGGAGCAAACAGTTTAGGGTAACCAGAGGAGGCAAGAGGAAAAAAGTCCCTGTGTTAAGTCAACTGACTGCTGCTGACTGGACACCCGACTGTGAACAGGCCTTGCAGAAACTTAAAGATGCCCTTCTCGGAAATGTCATACTGGCACACCCTGATTTTTCAAGACCTTTTATTCTATCCACTGATGCCTCCACTGATGGCTTAGGTGCCGTTTTGTCACAGGTTGTGCCAGGGGAAGATCGGGCCCGCCCCATAGCCTTTGCGAGCAAGACTTTGAATAGGGCTCAGCAACTATCCAGCCCACCGCCTTGAATTTTTTGCTTTGAAATGGGCAGTTTGTGAAAAATGTTGTCACTGGTTGAAGGGCCACAGATTCACGGCATGGACTGATAATAATCCACTTACTCATATTTTGACAAAGCCCAAATTGGACGCTTGCGAGCAACGTTGGGTGGCCAAGCTTGCAGCCTATGAGTTTGATGTCAAGTACGTCCCTGGACCCAAAAACGTAGTTGCTGATGCCCTGAGTCGGACCCCTTTTGTTGCCAGTAAAGTGAGTCACCGCCTTATTCACGAGCCTTACTCTGCCCTTCTGTCCGCCTCAGAACATCTGCCTGGCCCAGAACTGCAAGACCTATTCCGCCAGTCCACTACCTGTCAGGCCACTCAACATGCCAGTTTGTCCAAGGGGCCAAAAGATCAGCTGTCTGCCAGTATGTCAGCACATGAAGTTGCTGCAGCTATCAGTCGACACACTGAATGGGTAACGACCACTAGAGTGAGAGCTGTTCCCCTAGCCTGTCATCTCCAGAGTCTAGCTGACATAGGTCAGAGTGCTTTGCCTTCTTTTTCGGCCCGTGAGCTCCAGGACAGACAGCGTGATGATGCTGACCTTGGCCGTGTCATTTTCTACGTTGGGCGGAAACGACGGCCTTCCAGGCGTGAGCGGGCACAGGAGAACTGGAGCACACTGAAACTTTTAAAGCAGTGGGAGAAGTTGTCTTTAAAAGAAGAAATCTTATTCAGAGTGTCTAAAGATCTAGCCACTGGTAAGAAGAGATTTCAGTACGTTGTGCCTCAGTCTCTACGGTCAGATGTCTTGAGAGGCTGCCATGAGGATGCTGGTCACCAGGGTCAGCTTCGAACAATGCACCTGGTCATGCACGCATTCACTCTGACCAGGGTGTAAACTTTGAGAGTGATTTGATCGCCGCACTCCTCCAGATCTCGGGTGTGAGAAAATCCCACACGACTGCCTACCACCCTATGGGCAATGGCCTTGTCGAGCGGTTTAACCGTACCCTCGGTAACATGATCAGGGTGCTCCCGCCCAGAGAGAAACAGTCTTGGCCCCAGATGTTGCACACTTTGACCTTTATGTACAACAGCACTATTCACGAAACGACCGGCTTTGCCCCATTCTACCTCATGTTTGGCCGCATCCCACGGCTTCCTGTGGATGTGATGTTCAAGTCTGTGCTGAGGGAAGACGGTGATGCCCCTTACCCAAAGTTTGTTGACTCACTACAGAAGGATCTCCGTGAGGCGATGCTGCTCGTTGAAAAGAATACAAGCAGAGAGCAGAGACACCAAGCTCGAGTCTACAACCGGCGAGTGAAAGGTGGCCAGATTGTGTGCGGCGACAGAGTGCTGCTTGCTAACAAGGGCGAGAGAGGCCGGAAGAAGTTGGCAGACAAATGGGAGAACGTAATTTACACTGTAACGGACTTTGACCCAAAGACTCACATCTTCAAAATACTCAACCCAGTGACAGGACAGACTAAAGTAGTCCACCGTAACATGCTCCTGTGTGTCAATTTTCTCCCTGTCATGCCCGAAACTGAAGATGAGAGTGTCTCTTTGGTCTCTACCTGCAGTGTTGAATGCGATGATTACACCGATGAGTGTGTCGACAGGACTGTCCGCACTAGTGAATGGGTGTCCCAAATCTCTGTCGAGGAGCCAGATCACTCACTTGAAGGCCCTGACAACGATGCCCACTCGCAGGATGACGAAATGACTGAGTTGACAGCCGACCATGAGTCTGTGTCCTACAGTGAGGTAGTTGCCGGTCTTGTGCAGGATCGAGAGACCTGTGCTACTGATGCTGATACTGCCCATGATGTAGACAGTCTGAGCCCTACTGCACCAAACACCCACACTGAGCCCTTAGGTCCTCTTGATCCCACACAGGCCCAGCACCTTTCTGACACTCCTACACGTAGGTCCAGGGTAGGTCGTATCATTAGGCCTGTAAATAGGCTAATTTACAACATGTCAGCCCAGACCAGTTTAAAAGCACAAAGGCTCAGGAAATGGGCTGGTTCAGTTCTTAGTGTCAGAACGATTGGTTAGGGTAGACTCTTCCTACTTCCTATCCTTTGTTTTGTTTATTTTTTGATTTTGATACTGTGGCCTGTTATTTTTGTGGTTTTGATATGGTGCACTATGTGTGCATGTCAGTGAATTGGATGTGTGAAGTGTAAATGGCACTTTATAGGTCTTCATTGTAGAGTTTGTGAATAGCGCGACTCTAAGTGAGTTCTTAAATGAACAGCCTTTTGGTTGACAGAGGTATACAAGGGGATACCTATTTCAATTCATGAATGTATTGTAAATGTATTGTAAATAATGGCCTGAAGAGGTGGTGTTATGGAATGTTTTAGACATACTGTTGGTACCTGGGCATGTTTTTCATGTTTTTTTGTTACAAGCTTTGAATGTTATTAGGGATTGTCCTACGCAGGGGTGTGGATGGTTTGTTTTTATGTGCAAGTGGAATTAAGAGGGGGAGAATGTAACAGTGAAGATTTGGTTTCTTCCACTTGCATCCTTTTTGTGCTATTTAATCACACTGAGCATGTGCATAAGTCATGTTGTTGGGGAAATAGTGGCCTCTAGGGGTTAGGCATGTTGTACAGAGTGGCTCTCCTCAGAGTTCGGGGATATAGAGTCACGGTGAGTTGTGCATAAAGAGAGCTCCTACATTATTATTTTAGAATACAATGACTGAATGTATTAAATCCATACTGATTATAGAGAGGTGTTCCACATTATATCCTCATGTAAATAGTGTGTTTGGTTTAGGAATTATGCACCTCTGAATGTATATTTTAATCGATGTTCAAAATCACACGTGTGAATTAGGGCTGGGCGGTATGACGGTATATACCGTGCAACGGTAGAAATGTGTCTACCGGGAGAGATTTGGCCATACCGTTTCAACCGCGGTATACTCTTATTTTGAAATCCAATCGATTTATTTTTTAGATAATGACCTCCGAACTATACAGCATCCCTCTTATTATACAGTAACTCGCCAAAACGACAGACATTCCTCCAAAAATACCTCTTTAACGATTTTGTTGCCGTTTTGTGATTTCTGCTGAGAAAAAATTGTTCTTCAGGCAAATAGAACTTTCAGGTGTTGCATAGCAACCCATTACTTCCAGTTACGTTAAATGACCGGACTACTTGCGGAATGATATGAAAGATGGTCAGCGGTCATTACATTTTCGCAGCAGTGAAAATAAAGAAATTACAGACCTGCGAACGTTGGGGTGGCCCATTCAAATCAACGGAACTTTTTTGAACATTCTGAAGAGCCGTATAATACGAGACCCAGTACCATTTTTAAGCACATAACCTGCAAGGACTGTCATGCCTACTTGTTGAGTAATCCTCGACTGTTGGGAAAGATTCAATATACTGAAAAATATGGACTAAAAAGTGTGTAGTGTAGGCATTTATTTGCAGATTCTGTTCAGTATTTCAAAGTGAATGAGCTGTGAGAGCACAAGAACAGTGAGCGTCTAGCAGCGATTATCATAGACATACAGTATACATGTATGCATGTCAACGGCGATGACGGCCAAACCAACGAGCTTCTAAGTAACATGGAGACAAAACTTTTTTTGATACTCCACGTAGATCATAAACCCTTGAATATAAAAACGACTCAGTGAAATCGTTTGAGAAATATAAACGCTATATTGCTTTTTATCCAGAAAAACCGCAGCTCCATCATTTATTTGCGTCTGTTTACAGGCCAGTCATCACCTCGTCATCACGTTAGCACGTCGCAGCAACGGGCTGAGGCGGTCAATGGAGCGTCTATGTATATATGTATGTCTATGTGTAATGGCCAACTTCTTAATTTTCTTATTTTAATATGTGGCCATATAAAGAAAATATCTCATCATTATTGCGTTAACATATGGACACACATTGAAAAGAAAGTTTTAACACTTGAGTTATCTTTTGAAAGTACATTAAAGAACCACTGAAACATAAGCACTGGACTAAATGCCACAGAAAGATTTTTCCTTTTTCTTTACATACACTTTGCTTTAATTTTACTATTTAAAGATTCAATGGATACTGGCCACTATTGCTTAGGCCAATAGCCTATTGAGGCAGTATTGTTTCTGCACCTTAGTGTTCTTAAGGGTCAATAAATAAATGTCTGTGGACACATTTCGCCACCACTGAAGTGTCCTCTGTTTCAAAAACCCAAATCTGGTCACCCTACGTATAATAAACCGTGATATATACCGTAATCGTGATATCAAATTACAAATACCGTGATAGAAGATTTTGGTCATATCGCCCACCCCTAGTGTGAATAGCTAATGTTTAATCTCCCTCTTAGATTAGCACACTGTAAGGTGTCCCATGCTGCTGTGCTAAGGAGTCCCGTGATATTGTTTGTGCCAGGTACATGTTTTGTGTTTTATTGTATATATTTCAATTAGATATATTACTTTGTAATTAAACTTGAATTAACGATGTATGAGAGTTCGGGGATATAGAGTCACGATTAGCACACTGTAAGGTGTCCCATGCTGCTGTACTAAGGAGTCCCGTGATATTGTTTGTGCCAGGTGAATAAACTGGAGAACTTCACCCACGTCTCCCGGCTTTCTCTATGAAAAAACTACACAACGCAGACAAATTCAGAGGGGTTACACAATGATGCCTGTTTAGTCAGTGTTCCCTATATTTAAACAAGAAAATCATACTTTTGTAACATCAGTGAATCGTTTTTAATCCTGTACGCTTAAAATTAACTCACTATATCTTACCTTTTTTTAAAGCAAGTTAATATAATGCACAGTTAACAAAATACCATTATAAAGTCTGATCTAGCGAGTAGACAGATTAGGACTTTATAATGACAAATAGGCTACTATAACTTTCAAACACGCTTTTAACTATTTTCCCGATCATTTGGACAAATGGAACAATAAAACTCGTTGCATAAAAAAGGTTTTTATATTACCCAGTCGATTAACAGGGTTGTTTGTTGTAAAAAACCTTTCATTTGATACAACAAACTCATTTTACTTCCTCGTTTCGTTTTACTTCCTGGGGTTATTGTGGGTTATCGTTGCTAGCAGAACGGAACTCACTTGCATTGTGGTCTCTCGTGCTCAAGCTCAGCATCTCCATAAAGCACAGGCATTTAAACAACTCAGACATGTCATGTTGCACATTGCTTTGTTGCACTGTTCTAAACTCTTTATTATCAATAACAAATATAATTATTTTTCGCTTAACCTACAGTCTGCTCTTACCACTGATTTTATAAACCACCATAATGTGTTACTGTGCAGATTAAATGTAGTCTACGCGGCTAAGCTAAAAGTTGCTAGTTGGAACTCAACTACTGTCATATGTTACTTTGATAGCATGCTGTCGGTAGGAAAACTGTATGATCAGGGAAAGTGTATTAAAACCGGATGTCGTCACTTTAAGCCGGTCTCTGGTTGGATAAAGCTTTTCAGCAGAAATGGACAAGGACCTTTGATTTATTCTGTAGGAACCATGCCAATGCCTGACTTTTAATATTGTGTGACGTTGTTGAAGTTCAAGTTCAACATTAATAGCGATTGAATTACCCTTGTGTCGTGTAATCGCTAGCGGTAAATAAACGTTAATAACTTGAATGACTGATTAAGGATATATGTTACACATCACAAACACATGTAATCGATGGGTTTTGGGGGAAATGAGGTAATTGGTTAGCTTAAATTGCAGTATCTTAGGCGAGCTAATTGACCTGGCTAGCTATAGCGGAATTAACAGTGCTAGCTTTGTGTTTGGTCATATAGCTTCGTAAAAGTTTGGTTAACAAGTCACTTGTGTGTTTAGTTGTATGACTTCGTAAAAGTTCGGTTAACAAGTCAATTGAGCATTAAGCCACCTGACTATAATGGGTCTATTCATATCAGCATGCTAACGTTAGACTTATTAGCAGCGAGGCTAGCTAGCTACTATGTGTTCCAATGGATTGTTGGTCTAAGCGTTAGCTTCAGTTAAGACCTACGTGTACCACATGAACAACTAAACGAGTCAATGTAGACATAAAAAGTTGTGTAGATAGCTTTATTCACATAAGCCGTATAACTTCACAAAAATAATAATAATTTAAAGAAAACCGATCGTTTGCATGCCAGGCGATCAACACAACTTCTCAACTAAAAAGTAAAGGTCCTTGTCCATTTCTGCTGAAAAGCTTTATCCAACCAGAGACCGGCTTAAAGTGACGACATCCGGTTTTAATACACTTTCCCTGATCATACAGTTTTCCTACCGACACATGCTCCTGTCTTCTTCTCCGTTTTCTTCAGTTGTCTGTAGCACCAAAGCGCCACCAACAGGCGTGGGGGATGTACTACAGCTGAGTCAATCGGATTCGCTGGGTTCATGTGCACGCGATTTAAAAAGTTGATATGTGTGAAAAATGAACCCGGGTTCAGGCAAACTAGGCTTCGTCTGCATGGGGTCTTAGTGAGAGGATATTGGCAAGTGGAGTTAGATGAAAATGACAAGGCGCCAACTGCTTTCAATACCGGCAGTGCTTTGTATCATATAAACACAGGGGTAGACACAGAAAAAAAAACAATGCACAATGACAAGACAGACCTTGAAACATAAACGTAGTATTCCTCAGTGTTTTAAACAACAAACAAATAACTAGGGATTAAATAAGCACTTTCTAAGTATATAAAAAACACTTTATCAAAGTGGTCTGGCCCAGACTGTGTTTCTGTGTTACCGGTGGACACTTCTTGCGTCGGACTGACCAGCCACTAGATGTCACAAACTTTCCAACTTTTCCCAGTGACCCACAGTTGGTGCATCAACTGTGTCCACTTAAATAAATGGTTGTAAACTGTGTTGTAGTTCGGGTAATCAGTTGTACGTTTGTTTGTGTGTGTGTGTTTGTGTGTGTTAGCAGTCGCAAACATGGGGCAGGAGTGTGCGGCTCGTGTGCAGTCGCACCACAACCGCCACAGTCAGTAAAGTGCCAGATCTATCAAACAAAGATAATAATATTATAAATGCCATTCTCAAACCATCTACAGAAAACTGTAATACTGTAACTGTAATATCTGCATTGTTCCAAATTAGTGTTTTATGAGGTGAGAAGTTGTGAATGAAACACAGTTTGCATGCTAGAAGACACTGTTGGTGAAATTTAGACAACATGACCGGTCATTTGGTAGAGGCATAGTTACATTTTAAAACAAAAGAAAGACCACCAATCTGGTAAAATATATGATTGGGGATACTGCTCGGTACACTGGTATAGCATTTCCTCACATTCTACTTATTAGTTTATTACTTAATGATTATATACAATATTTACCAATACAAATTCTATTGCTAAACTTACGAAATGTAGTGGTAGACCGCAATTCCAACAATAGCTGGGAACCCAGGATTCTGTTCTGTTTGATGTGATGTGAGAGGTTACACACTGAAACAGATCACGAGAAGGTGGAAAAACTAGAAAAATGATAAGTTACAATTATATCATTACTAGTGTTTACACCCACAAAATATTCTAGTGTAAGCACTCTATCTGGTCCACACACACAAAAAGCCAAAACACAATCGCTGCAAATGTTCACACTGCAGTCACAAAGTATTTTAATGAAACACTGCCCCAACAGTGTCGAACCCACAATTACTTAAATTGATTCAACTATAATAATGTATATGCAACCCTACAATGCAAGTGCACTTACATATGCATTATAGTTTAAGTATCACACACAGAGAAAAACACTGGGGTTAATCTACACGTAGCAATCATGTTCACAGGCAACAAGCTTTACTGACTGCATTTAAAATCTGACTGCTTATTCACATCATGCCGGTGCAATTGCTTGGCAACTTAACAGAACCTTCACAACAGACCCACAATTCCATCACTTAAGGTAAGGGTTACAGAGCTTTTCATGAGTTAGCTTAGCCTTGGCTGGTTATTTCTGTTTCTGTCTGCTGTGTTTTCCTGTTTTATTTACGTCATGCACTGCAGGTGGAGCTATCTCTTCACCCTCCCTCCCTCCCGCCCACACACACACACACGCACACAAAATAGATAGAAGCTGAAGGTATTTGTTGTAAGGAGGACACTTTTGAACAGGCAGTGTTTGAGGTAACATGGAACAGAAGGTAAGGTATATCTGACTTCGTCTCTGTACACTTTTGAGTTATCTAGAAGCTCTCTGTACTGTTATACTACCATTGTGTGATGTTGTTTATACGGGTTCTCTGATCTGATTGTTGTTGTTTGTCTGTGTTTTTAAGAACACACCAGTGACCGGTGGCGTAGGCATACTTCATAGAGTCAAAGATGGGAAGCATCACTATGAAGTGGACACCGTTTTTAAGGACGGGAAAGACAAAACAAGATTTTTCATGAGGTTTACATTCCATTGTTCACAATACTCTTGCATACCTCATTCTGCAAACATTCTTACTGTATTTTTTCTAGATTATATTTACTGTATTTGCTGATGCTGTCATGCACATCACATGAAAACAGTGTGACAATATACGTATGTAAAATGTTTACGTGATTGAAATGTCTCAGTCGCAGTGCATTAATGGCATCTTGAATGCTGCTCACCTAGAACAGGAGATCAACTCTTGAAGATGAATGGATTCGACATGGAGGATTTATCCCCAGAGATGTTTGCAGACCTGTTGTCTAAAGGCAGTCCTATGCTGGTGAGTTCAGTTCTCAAACTATCTAACTAACACTCACCATCTCACAGGTCACCTTCACATGTTACAATCCAGACTATACCTGGTAACCTGACTTGCTAAAATAAGGTGTTATGTTCTGGGACTGTAATTAATACACTTTCTTTAAAACAAGACAGGTGGCTTTACTCTGGCTATATATTAAGTTCCTTCTATCATCACAGGCAGTCCACCACCCTGGGGTAAGGGGTGACCCTGAGGAGGCTCCAGAGAAAACAGGGGGCTTCTGTCCGTTCTACAAAGAGGAGACTGTCCTGACGATCTCCATGAACATGGTGACTGACCCAAACCTGCAGGTCTGTTGTCAGGAAGATGAAGATCTCCAGGGAGATGAAGATCTCCAGGGAGATGATGACTGTGAGCTGGAGACTGTTCTGCTAGTCAAGATGGTGGGCACTACGGTGGCTGTGGTGAGAGGCCGGGGCTGTCTAGACGGGGAGACCTGCAAGGACTGTGGCACCACAGACTGCACTCTTGACGACATTGTGTTCGTGTCAGAAAGGGTTGAAGGTGAGAATATTTGCATTGCTAGTTTAACAAGTCCTGGTTTAGATGAACTAACAAACATATTTTGTTGTCTTTTTTTAATATATTTACGACTACCTCTTGTTGCGTTTGGAGTCATGAAGGATTTGTGAATAAATTTTTTTCAGTGTCTAAAATTTCGATTTTGATTTCCAAATAGACAACAAGCAAAAAAACATTGCTATCCATGACTACAGAAGTCAAATGTTTCTAACTCACAAGGCAAACACGGCCTGTTTGAAGGAAACACGAGGTAGGTACCAACCATATTAACAATGTGTTTTCAGGATTTGTGGACATTTCTTGATATATTTTCATCTGATAAATGTAATTACATATCATATCCATAATTTGCTTTGCCTTCTCAGCAAAAATGTCAATTTACTATTACGAGTCAGATCAAGTGGATGGTATAGGTGAAAGTAAAGGAATGCCAGTTGTCTTGAAGTTTACGGATTCTGACAAGTTCCTAAAATGTTCCAGAACTGGCGATGATGTGACTTTGAGTGTCATGGTGAGTCATATAATCAAAAACATACATCTGCAAATGACAGAATAATGTTCTTTTTGTTATGTAATAGGCAGTTTTCTTACTTCAGGGAATTATTATACAATTATATTATGCCTGTATGAACCCCTTGTAACAGCTGACATTAGCTTACAAAAACATATATAAAGGATTCCAACCCTTCATAAACATTGATTTAAATAGTTTTATTTTTTACTGTGATGCTGAAACAACACCTGTAAAAGCCTGTGTTTACATGATGTTTACATTTTCACTTTAGCTCAGATCTGGCATATTATCACTATTATGTCATGGTCAGTGATCAGCTGTCACAGGAAAGGATCATGACAACCTTATATCGACAAAATGTGCTGTCAGCTGACAGATTTATGTCTTCTTTGCATCAAAGTTTACAAATTAAGCCTTAATTAATTATGACCTCTAATGCTAATAAAAATAAGCCTTTGTGAATGTTTTTTATACTGTATACGGTACACTGGTTTGAGGACTCATACCATATATCTATGACCCATAACGACTTGCAGCCTCAGTATTACTGTATGAAATTCTTTCCCCACAGTCATGCCAGAAAGACCTGAAGTTTATCCCTAAGAACGATAAGGAGAAATTGTCATTTGTCTTCTACATGAAGAAAGACCAGAGCAAAGGGCATCTTTTAGAGTCCGCAAGCTGTGAGGGCTGGTTTCTTCGTGCTCTCTCATCCAAAGTGGTTGTAAAAAAACGTGACCCAAAACAAGAGGATTCACTGTACTTTTTCATCCGTAGCATTTCTGAATCTAAGTAATTGAAAAAAGACGCACAACCATTTAATATAAAAACAAGGTTATAGGCCATTTGCATGTAACTGTCATTGTATACATTTATACTATCATCTCACTTTAAACAATACATTTTCTTTTAGGAATTAAGTCACCTGTCGGAAACAGGAATAAACTTCATACCGTGTTGAAAGCATGGTCTTTTATTTATATCTGACATTAATAATGTTACATAGTGTTACATAATCATTTCAAATAGCACATCTTCTGAGATAGCACACCTTCAAGCATATAAACATATTACTTAATTTCTCCATGACTCCATTGTTTCAATTATATCAGTAATGTTAGACTGTGCATCTGATCAAATAAAAACAAATAAACGAGTATATTACTGTCTTTTCATCTTCTCTTGTCCTTGTCTGTCTTTGTCTTAAGTTTCTCCCATTAATTGTGTTTCGATTCAGTCTAGAATGACCACTACACAAACTGGTCATCAATTAAGTCACATTACTGTTTGTTGATCATGGCTGTCTCTCTCAAATCCTTTATTTGAGATTCCATCGGCATGTTCATCTGTATTGTCATAGGGGTTAGTAACTGGGTTTTCCTCTTCTGCCCGCTTAGATTTCCTAGATGAAACAGATAACACATACATGCCATTTCAATTTTGTAATTTGTACATTTGATGCTTTATTTGCATATTTGAAAGATGCTAGACTGACTGCTTAGAGTTAATCTGCAGTATATCATTACTCTTGATGTTATGTGATGTGCTGTAACAGTGTGTATGTATATGAGAAGTCTTTATCATCTTTGGTCCACTGAATTGAACTAAACCTGAACGCTTACAACAGCATAAGTCTTTGGGTGTGAGATGTTATACTCAGTTACCAACCACTGACGCTCAGAATGTATGCAAATGACCATCCATGCTTTGTTAGAAAGATACGTTCTCAGTAGATCTGAGTTTCGATATTATGTAAGTAACAATGCACAAGAGACTGGTCTATTGAACAGGAACCACTGCAACATGTGAACAGTTTCTCCAGAATAACAGCAGTATGACTATTATATCTGACCAAAACCTGCTCAATTTCGTTGTGTTAATATAGCCCCATGTTTCACTGTGGTAAATTGTGAAAAGCACAAAAAGTACAACACTTACCTTCGCCTGTCCACAATGCCCATGGTGATGAGGTAAATGCCCAGTAGGACCGACACACCCATGACCACCCCAAACACCACCAGCCAGACCGTAAAAGGCTGCTCTGCTGGAGGGGCCAGTGTGGCCAGGAGACCCTCAAACTCAAGGGTGTCATCGCTAAGCTGGAAGGCGCTGTTGAAGCGACCTCTGGACAGGCTGGAAGAGAAGACCAGGGGGACATCACATGACATGAATAAGTATCAGGGAAGATCACACCATTATATAAACCCAGGCTCGATGGACATTTGGAGATTTGCAAATCCTTTTACTAATGCAACATAGTGTGTCGTTTTGAAAAACCTTTTTAAGGGTTGTATAACATCTTCAAATTCATTGATGGTTTAGGGATAGGGATGGCCTGTGGTCATGTGAAGGGGAGATGTACACACCCGTCCTTCCCTCCAGTGGCCCAGGCTATTCACTTACAAGTTTGGTGCTCTGAGTCAGAAACCCCATACAAATGTAAGAACAGCTTTCGCAGCGTATGCCAAAATATATACCAAATATACTGTCAGCCCTGCTAAAAACATCACAGACATTTGAGTGTTTATAATAGGACATCACTGCCTGGTTCATCTCCTCCCAAGCTACAGGCAGAAACTTAAATCTGCAAAGCCTGTGGTGAAAACGGTGAGGAAATGGACCAACGAGTCAAAGCTGGAGCTACAGGCCTGCTTTGACTGCACTGACTGGAGTGTTTTTGAGGCTGCATCTACATCACTAGACGAACTCACTGACACTGTGACGTCATACATTAGTTTCTGTGAAGACATGTGTGTACCCACCAAAACGTACTGCATCTTTAAAAATAATAAACCGTGGTTCACAGCAAAGCTCAAGCAGCTTCGTGAAGCCAAAGAGGAGGCCTTCATGAGTGGGGACAGGATCCTGTACAACCAGGCCAGATCAGAGTAGCAAAGAGAAGCTACTCTGAAAAGCTGAAAAACAAGTTTTCAGCTAACAACCCTGCGTCACTGTGGAGAGGCCTGCAGGACATCACCAACTACAGGAAATCCTCCCCCAACCCCATGGAGAACCCTCAACTGGCTGACGACCTGAATGTGTTTTACTGCAGGTTTGATCACCCCACATTCACACCCCTCACCCGCTCCAACTCAGACTTCACACAATCATCTGCACCCCCTGTTATCACCTCCCCTGACTCCCCACCGGCATTGACGGTCTGTGAAGAGGATGTGTACCAGCTCTTTCAGAGACAGAAGACAAGGAAGGCAGCAGGCCCAGACGGTGTGTCACCCTCCTGCCTGAAAGCCTGCGCTGATCAGCTGGCCCCCATCTTCACACGGATCTTCAACAGATCTCTGGAGCTGTGTGAAGTCCCCTCCTGCTTCAAACGCTCCACCATCATCCCGGTTCCCAAGAAATCCTCCATCACTGGGCTGAATGACTACAGGCCCGTCGCAACACCTCGACTCCCCAGGGACCTATGCAAGGATGCTGTTCGTGGACTTCAGCTCGGCGTTCAACACCACCATTCCAGAAGTCCTCCTCACCAAACTCACCCAGCTCACTGTGCCTGCCTCCACCTGTCAGTGGATCACAAACTTCCTGATAGACAGGAAGCAGCAGGTGAGGCTGGGTGAAACAACATCCAGCACCCGGTCAGTCAGCACTGGTGCACCTCAGGGATGCGTGCTCTCCCCACTGCTCTTCTCCCTCTACACAAACGACTGCACCTCAGGAGACCCATCTGTTAAATCTGTTAAATTTGCAGACGACACATCAGTCATCGGCCTCATCCGTGAGGATGATAAGTCTGCATATAGGCGGGAAGTTGAACAGCTGGTCCTGTGGTGCGGTCGCAACAACCTAGAGCTGAACACGCTTAAAACCGTGGAGATGACAGTGGACTTCAGGAGGAGCCCCCCAGCACTGCCCCCCCTCATCATACACAACAGTACTGTGTTGGCTGTGGAATCCTTCAGGTTTCTGGGATCCACAATCTCCCGGAATCTGAAGTGGGAACCCAACATCAACACCATCATCAAGAAGACCCAGCAGAGGATGTACTTCCTGCGCCAGCTTAGGAAGTAAAACCTGCCTCAGGATCTGCTGATCATGTTCTACACCGCAGTCATAGAGTCTGTTCTGTGCACTTCAATCACTGTCTGGTTTGGATCGGCCACCAACTGGACAAGAACAGACTCCAACGGACAGTCAGGTCTGCAGAAAAGATCATCGGTGCCAACCTGCCCACTATGCAAGACCTGTACACCTCCAGAGTCAGGAAACGGGCAGGAAAAATCACTGCAGACCCCTCACACCCCGGACATAAATTATTCAAACTCCTCCCCTCTGGTAGACGCTACAGATCACTGTTCGCCAAAACCTCCAGACACAAAAACAGTTTCTTCCCCCTCGCCGTCTCACTACTGAACAACTAACCCACTGTAGCATATATATTTATATTTATATATTTATCCCTGCACTTCCTGCACTCTCCACTTCTTCTTTGCACTACTGTTGTGCAACATTTCACAGCTACTGTATATAGCTATTCCGTCTTGTACATACTTTCTTAAACTCCTTAGTCCTATGCACTGTTGCACTGTTTGTTGTATTGTATTGTATTGTATTGTGTTGTATATTTTGTGTAAGCACACTGAGAGTCACTTTACCAAGTCAAATTCCTTGTTTGTGCAAACTTACTTGGCCAATAAAACCTGATTCTGATTCTGATTCTGATTCTGACACCTAAATACTTTTCTGTACTGATAGTATTTCTTCATCTGCAATACTTTTGTGTTTGTTTATTTTGAATGAACATGTCCTCGTATTTCTGTTTTTAAAGACCTAGGCATCATTCCTATAGTTATTGTATAGTCTCAGACAGCTCCTTTGAGTGACCGTTCTCGAGAAACAAAATCCAATTCAAGTGTTATGGTTGATTTACCTACAAAGCCCCTAACACTGATCTCCACTGGCCTTGTGTGTGCTTGCCAACTTTGTTCACTCGCTTCAACAACAAGTTTTGCAAACTTTAGCTTCTTCCTTTCTTGCCCCATTTCCCAGTACTGTTTGTACATGTCTGGTGTCCTTTTCTCCCCCTCTCGCACAAAATAAATTCTACTGTCCCTGTCATTAATCAGCAAACCTCTATCCATTTATTCTCAAATAAACACGCAAATTCATTTTATGTGATTAGCATCCATAGCCAGCTGATCTCTTCAGCTGACCAACCTTGTCTCGACAATTGACATCATGCCAGTTCATCCATTGCCCTGGCTTTGCTTTAGAAGCCGCTGCCGATTGCTTAGTTTCCTCTTCTTGCTTGCGAACAAAGCAAGTTACCGTCTGCCTCCTCTACTGCAATGTAGCCTTACCCCATGCTTTCCAACTGTCAAGTAGCCCAAACCCTGCTCTTCCACTCTGTACCTGCCCAATGATATCCCCATGCTGTCATGCTTCTTGTGCATGTTGACCCCTTTCTCTAGGATTCTAGGAAAGCCCAAAAGCTGCTGGGAGATATATAAGTGGGGTGGGGCTTGATATATATGCACTGGGGCACAGCATAACTAGCCAGTGGAGTCAAATCAATTGAACCATTTTGTATGGTTAAGGAGAAGACTGCAGCAACTCACACACCCACCAAGCGCGATCATAAAAGGTTTTGGCGCTGTGTTGACATCACCGTTGGTGTGTACAATGTGTCAAAACGGTGGCCCTTCAACTTGAACTTCATCTTGGTGATGAGAAAGAAGTCACAGGAAGCCAAACCCAGTGAGTAAGGGTGGGGAGCGACAATCGCGTTGACAAGCGCTGGAGCATATAAGGCATAACTAGGTAGCCATAATAGCCCATTAGGTAGCCATAATAGCCCATGGTAGTTAACAAGGCCACCCTTTATTAACTGAATTTGCACACAGGAAAATCTAGACATCACAAAGACCCAGAAAGTGGTGATTCTAATCAGAATTGACATGTGCTTAGACTTAATCACTTACAAATGTGAAGTTGTCTGTTGTCTTTCTACCCAATGGGCATGCTAAACTAAATATGCTGAGTGCAGCAAAGACATAACAAGAGATTTTCAAGATATTAAAGCAAGCCAGTAGGCCTATGTCTGAGCCGCGTGATAAAATGAGTTCGTAGAGGTTGTATCATTTCATGGCTCACAGCTATCATTTCATCAACACAGCTATAGATTCCAATGTACTTAATATTATACAATTATTAACAGTGACATTTTGACATACATTTATCTGGTGCAAAAAAGCTCCTTGTCCTTTACATCATAAGCAAAAGCCAGTTTTCTGTTATTCTCTCTGTATGTATCTCTGTAAGTCAAGTGCAAGATCTCAAAGTAATACCCTACAATGCAAAGGTTTGGAATTACTGAGAAATGTTCTTGTTTTTGAAAGAAACAAATAATCATGCAAATAACCTCAAATCATTCAGAAATATAGTGCAGACATTGTTAGTGCTCTAAGTTATTATTACAGCTGGAAACAGCTGATTTTGAATGGACTGTCTACATGGGCATTCAAGACCCATCTTGTCTCCATCACTACAATGTTTCAATGGCACATTATTTTAGCTAACCCTAAATTATCATGTTTAAAAAGCAAACTCAGATAGACTCACAGATAGTACAGATAGTACTTTAGTCTCTAGTCTTGTTGGGAAATGAATGCTGTGAGTTTTGTCTCTTCCTTCCAGCTTTAGATATGAACGAACGAACACACAGACACACACACATACACACACGTACTGTATACATTCAAACAAATGTTCCATTCCTAGAAACTCTTGTAGGAGTAGGGTCATGTAGGGTCAGGTGCTCAGCAACACACACACACTTGCGCGCACACACAGACACAACTCACAAGTCTTTTTTGGCCCATTTTTTTTAAACCTTTCTTGTCTTCTTTCCCGTCCTTTATTCTCTCATCTACCTCGTCTGTTTTTCATTTTTAAACCACCACCCCTTCGGCCTTCTCTCTCTCCATCCTATCGTGTCCTATTCCCCACCTTTCTTCATATATTGTCGGGTTAAGCACTTTGTGCTTCTTAGCTTGATAAGTACCATATAAGTTAAACTATTATTTATTTATTTGTAATTCCACAGAAGTGGCTGAGCCCAATGTTTGGGCCCGAGCTGTTTGCGCCCCAGCCCTCTGACAGTATTTCCCCAGTGGAGGTGGCACCATTAGCATCCAGACCCCTTTGAGCTCCCCCAAGTCTGAAGATACCACCCCTGTACTGACATGCAATTGCGACTCCTCACCACCAGAGGGCAGCCTGGCCAGATCAGCCTCCATGATCATCGAGCCCTGTGGAAGTGGGTATCTGACAGTAAAATAAATGCAAAATACCTACAGCAACAAGTCAATTTAGGACAAGAAAAACAATATTACAGATGCTAGATCATTAGCTTTAGCTAGTTAGCGCCAAGGGAGCTATCCCTGGAGTAATTGATGTATGTCTTAGGTATGACACCTGAAGATCTACCCCTTTGACTTTTACACATTATTATTGTCTCTTTATAACATGGTACAGTTTGTCAAAATAGAACAGAAGCAGGTTATCACACACGCATTGAAAACATATAGAAAAGGTTGATAGCTGTCTTCAAGAACATTTGTGCACATATATTTAGGATAAATTATACAGTTTGAACATACTCTACTTAAAGCTTATATTTTAATATTTTCAGTCAAAAAAGCAGAAGTGGACATCAAGCAACAACAACTGCTCCATATAAAATACATAGGCTTTACATAGCCGACATGTCGGAGCTGCAGCTAAAGGAAGTCAGGGAGGTTGTCCGCAAAGCAAGGGCAAGCTCTGCACCAGGACCGAGTGGCACTTCATACAAAGTGTATAAGAACTGTCCCAAACTCCTGCTGCGTCTGTGGAAATTCCTGCGAGTCTTCTGGAGAAGAGGGAGGATCCCTGAACAATGGAGAGTGGCTGAAGGGGTATGGATCCCGTAGGAGGAAAACTCCACTCAGCTAGACCAGTTCCGCATCATCTCCCTGCTGTATGTGGAGGCAAAGGTTTTCTTCAGTGCTGTTTCCAAACGGCTGTGTACCTACCTGGCAAAGAACACCTACATCGATACATCTGTCCAGAAAGGTGGCATTCCAGGAATGTCAGGATGTCTGGAGCATACTGGTGTGGTGACACAGCTCATTCGGGAGGCCAGAGAGAACAAGGGCAACCTGTCAGTGTTGTGGCTTGACCTGGCAAATGCATTCGGTTCCATTCCACACAAGCTGGTTCAGCTCACCTTGAGAAAACATCATGTACCCAGCAGGTGTAGAGACCTCATCGCTGATTATTACAGAAATTTCAGGATGAGGGTCTCTTCAGGAGCAATAACATCCAGTTGTAACAAGGTGGAG
The DNA here is from genome assembly GCF_900700415.2 of Clupea harengus. NCBI lineage: Eukaryota > Metazoa > Chordata > Actinopteri > Clupeiformes > Clupeidae > Clupea > Clupea harengus. The sequence goes on along the minus strand of NC_045172.1, from coordinate 3,134,913 downwards.
ATCGGTATCATCACAGGGTGTACTATCTCTGTGACATTGTTCTCCCTAGCCATGAACATGCTCACTAAGTCTGCTGAGCCAGAGTGCAGAGGGCCCCGCACGAATTCCGGACAACGGCAACCACCCATCAGGGCATTCATGGATGACCTCACAGTCATGACAGAATCAGTCCCAGGCTGCCGGTGGATTCTGAAGGGACTTGAAAAGCTGGTGGAGTGGGCCCGGATACGTTTCAAACCCACCAAATCCAGATCAATGGTGCTGAGGAAAGGGAAGGTGGAGGACAAGTTCCGGTTTAACATCACAGGCACAGCCATTCCAACTATCACAGAGAAGCCAGTCAAGAGCCTGGGCAAGGTTTTTGACTGCTCTCTGAGAGACACAACATCTATCCAGTCGACCTGCACTGAGTTGGATGGCTGGCTGAAATGCGTGGACAAGTCAGGCCTACCTGGGAAGTTTAAAGCCTGGGTCTACCAACATGGCATTCTTCCCAGGATCCTGTGGCCCCTCCTTGTCTACGCGGTCCCTATCTCAACAGTTGAGATCTTGGAGAGGAAAGTCAGCAAACACCTCCGGAGATGGCTTGGATTACCAAGGAGCTTGAGCAGCATTGCACTCTACGGGAACACCAACAAACTGCGACTGCCTTTCAAATCCTTGGAGGAGGAATTTAAGGTAACTAGAGCCAGATAAGTGGTTCAGTACAGGGACTCAAGTGATCCGAAGGTGGCTAACGCAGGGATCGAAGTGAGGACTGGCAGGAAATGGAGGGCAGAGGAAGCGGTTCAAGAGGCAGATGCAAGGCTGCGTCACAGGAGCCTGGTGGGAGTGGTCACACGAGGTCGAGCAGGGCTAGGATCCTTTCCAACTCCCCAAATGAACACCAGGGGGAAGGAAGGGCGACGACTTGTTCAGGAGGAGGTGAGAGCAGCAGTGGAGGAGACGAGAACCGTAGGCAGTGGGAATGAAGCAACAGGGAGCTTGGACGAGGTGGGAGAATGCGGTTGAAAGGAAAGTGACCTGGGCTGAGCTTTGGAAAGCCGAGCCTCACCGCATCAAATTCCTCATCCAGGCAGTGTATGACGTGCTTCCAAGCCCGTCAAATATGCACATATGGGGCATAGCAGAGACACCAGCATGCCCACTATGTTCCAAGCGAGGAACCCTGGAACACATCCTCAGTTGCTGTACTAGGGCACTTGGAGATGGTCGGTACAGGTGGAGGCATGACCAAGTCCTCAAGACCATTGTTGAAGCCATCAGCGCAGGACTGGCGTGGGCAAAGCAGTTCCGACCCTCCAAGAAAACCATCACATTTGTCAGAGCTGGGGACAAGCCAACTCCTGCCAGAAGAACATCATCTGCAGGCATCCTGACGTCTGCAAGAGACTGGCAGTTGTTGGTGGACCTTGAACATCAGCTGAAGTTCCCCACCCATATTGTAGTCACCACCCTGCGACCAGACATTGTCCTTGTGTCTGAGTCCACCAAGCAAGCAGTGCTGCTGGAGCTGACAGTCCCGTGGGAAGATCGCTTGGAAGAAGCCTTTGAGAGGAAGCTCGCCAAGTACGCAGGACTGGTCAGTGACTGCCAGTAGGCTGGCTGGAGAGCAAGGTGTTTCCCTGTGGAGGTTGGATGCAGAGGATTTGCAGCCCGTTCCTTGGCCAGAGCCTTCAGCAGTTTAGGCATCGAGGGTGAGAGAAAGAGGAGAGCCATCCGCAGTACCACCGATGCGGCAGAGAGAGCCTCAAGATGGCTGTGGCTCAAAAGAGGGGAGCCATGGAGTCATGGTAGCTAGCTAGCCATCTGGACACAAGCTGGGGTCTGATCAGCCCCGGCTGGGTCACCTGGAGGAGGGCGTATGATGTTGAAAGACCCGAAACGTCCAATGATCCCAGGAACATCACTGAAGATGTGTCCAGATTAGGCATCAGTAGATGTATGTACACAGTAAAAGGCATTATTTAACCCAAATTGCAAAAAAGAATACAGTGTTTGAAAAGTCTTTTATTAGTTCTGCACATTTGGTTGTTGTACATGAAGTAACAATGCAGCAAATAATGATAATAGTTGCTGTTTATATTGTTGCTATTTTGCTGTTTTTATTATTTTCATTGTGCATATTTGAATATGATTCATATGATTGTAATGTCATGTAATTATGCCACAGAGACTACAGTTTAACTTTGACCAGCTGCCTATTGGTAAGCACTGCTCAATGACGCTCAAAGCTTTGAATCCACTGTCAAAAGAGTGATGTAAGATGCCATATAGCAGATGCCCCATCCTGTCATAAGATGCATAATATACATATAGAGTATAGAGTAATGTAACTGTTATGCTTTTTTCGCCATCTAGACAGGCTCCAGTCAGTTTTGAGCTCTGTTTTTGATTGGTTCTCTTGTTTGAATTTTCACCACCCTTCTGCCAATCAAAAAGTAATCAAATGTAGTCATTTACATTTCCCAACCCTTTAATGTTATTAATGTTTTTATTTTCAGTACTGTACTTGAAATGCACACTGACAAATTAACTTACCCAAGACATTATCTGCATGATCTACCAATGTTCCCTACAAAAAACATCTGCCTTTCTTCTGTAATTTCTGTAAAACACGAAAATTTGTATTATACACCTGCACTGTCACTGAGTTTATACATGCTTTCAGTTAGATTAATGTTATTGTCAAATTTACTGTTATAAGTATACTTTACATCTAAGAATAGATGTCCAAAATGCTGATCTACTCATGTTGTGTTATTTGTGAGTCTACATATACTGTCTATTTAGCCCTACTCCTACATACACAAGCAACTTTGCTATTCTGTCTGATTATGAATCTTAAGTGTACGTGTACAGCTGTAAGTGTAAGTGTACAACGGCTTCTAAAGCAAAGCAAGGGCAATGGATGAACTGGCATGATGTTGAGACAAGGACAATCAGTTGAAGAGATCAGCTGGCTATGGATGCCAATCACATCAAATTAACTGTTTGAGCCACTTATGATGTCCTCCCAACTCAGCAGAAACGGTGTGTGAAGATGGAAGCTGCAAGTTGTGTTTGGATGTTGGCTCATTAAAACATATTCTGCCTGAGTGTGAAATTAGCCTGACCCAGGGTTGCTACACGTGGAGAGTCAATCTGGGTTTCAAATCATTTGTGTGTTTATTTGAGAATAACTGAGTAGAGGTTAGCTCTTTCCCGGTTAATGACAGGGACAGTAGAATTTATTTTGTGCGAGAGGGGGAGAAAAGGACACCAGACATGTACAAACAGTACTGGGATATGGGGCAAGAAAGGAAGAAGCTAAAGTTTGCAAAACTTGTTGTTGAAGCGAGGGAACAAAGTTGGCAAGCACACACAAGGCCAGTGGAGATCAGTGTTAGGGGCTTTGTAGGTAAATCAACCATAACACTTGAATTGGATTTAGTTTCTCGAGAACGGTCACTCAAAGGAGCTGTCTGAGGCTGCTAATAATGCTAGTGTTTGTGTCTGAGGCACTTGCAGACTATTTGGAGCCGTGAATTAACCTGAACTAACACTGGCATATGTAAAATCTTGTCAAGGTGTATCTTGAGGGGGTCTTGGATGCCAGTCGCTACTGTTGAGCTTTCTGAAGGGGTTGTGGGCCTTATTCAATGAAAGGTGCCTGTATGAAAACCCCAGTAAAATGCTCACAAAGGCATCTTTGTTGTTGTATCCTGCTGCTCAGGTTCTATGGTATGGTTATGGGTTTTCTTAGAAGTTGTGGACTACAGACAGTGCATGTTGTACTGTGAAGGAGTGCCTTTATGGAACCTGGGTAGAACTTGCAGTGCGTGTTGTGGCTGTCACCAGGCAGGTGTGCATTGCTGTATCCTGCTGCACATGATCTATGGTAGGGCGGTTGTTATATTGGTTAGGTTAGGCTGTTAGGTATGAGTACCTGCATGTGACTGAGAGGATTGGCCGCTGTGGGAAGTCTGCAACCAGTAGCACAGGGAATTTAACATCTTTTCCTGTCTACTCAAAAGAACTATTTCTGTGGGCAGAGAATGAAGAAACCATATAGAAATGAGCAGAAGGAAACACAATTTGGAGTCTTCAAACTTAATTGGTCGGTAGTGGAACTGTTGTATTGAAGCAATATGACACTAGGCCTCCAGCCTCGTGCCTTCCGCCGAATCACAACCGTGGGGATAACCTTTACCAACCCCACTCTCACTCTTCTTCTTCTTCTTCTTTCACTTTAATGGCAGGTTACACGTAGTGGTGCTTGCTGCCACCTACAGATCACTGTAAACATTGCAGTTTTGGGCATCCCAGTAACACAAAACAAAGAAAAGAAAAAACAATAATAATACCAAAAGGGATATTCATATTCTCTTGTATAGCCCTGCTATTTTGAGGAACTTGACCAGTTCCCCTGGCCTTATTCCCTCCCCCAGAACCTCAGCCAGACCGAATCCCGAGCATCCAGCTCCCTGCAGTTGTTCCCTCCAATGCTCCCTGTGGCCCTGGTAGGTGGGACAGACGAGTAATACATGCTCCACAGTTTCCTCTTGGCCTGGACACCACATGCAATTTCCTGTGTCTGTCCCACCTACCCTGTATTGGGTGCTATTCAGCCGGGTATGGCCAATCCTCAGCCTGGCGACCACTATTTCATCCTTCCTGCAACCTCCAACTCTGGCTTCTCTCTCAACCTCTCTGTGTATTGCATACATATGCCTGCCTTTAGGACTTGTATTCCACTGGATCTGCCACTGCTTTGTCAGAGCCCTCCTTATAAAAACTTTTACCTCCCCCCTCCCAAGCTTAGTGTTGACCTGTGGCTCTGGATTTTCTAGCGCCTTCTTGGCTAGGCCATCCACCTTCTCATTGCCCCATATCCCCACATGGGCTGGGATCCACAGGAAAGACACAGAGGCCCCTCTCTGCTCCAGCCTATATAGGCATAGGTACACTTCATTCAGTAAATCCATTCTACTGGATCTAAATGACTGTATACTGCCCAACACTGCTGCAGAGTCAGAGCAAATAAGCCCCTCCTCTTGCCCAGTCTCCTCAACCCACTCTAGTGCTTTAATGATGGCAATTAGCTCCGTGGTGTACACAGACACCTCATCTGTCAGCCTCCAGGAGGCACAGACACCCATCCCCTTCACAACCATGGCAGCTGCAGTTTTCCCAGATTGTGGGTCCTTTGATCCATCAGTATATATCTGGACAGGTCTTGCATATGTACACCCAATGTGGTCTAGTGCGTACCCAGCCACGTACTGCTTCTCCTGTTCTTCCTGGGCACTTCAATATGCTCATGTCCACTATAGGCATGGGGAACAACCATGGTGGCACTGGTGACATGGCTACTGTCCGGCTAACCATTCCCTCTTTCAACCCCGCTTCCTGTACCCATTCCCTCACCCTCCACCCAAACCCCTTGCCTTTTTTGGCCTCGTACTCCCAGCATGGCTCTATCACTCTTTTTGCAGGATTCCCTTGATTGTGGCCTTCCAGGTTTGACCAGTAGGCTAGGGACAGCTTTTCCCTTCTGATTGCTAAAGGCATTTCCCCCAGCTCAACATGTAAACTCACTATTGGGGAGGATTGAAGTGCTCCACAACAAAGCCTCAGCGCTCGTGACTCCCACTCTCACTCATGGCACAACCGTGGGGATAACCTTTACCTTTTTTAAGGTATCTTAAAAAAACGTTGTTTTTGAACAGCCTTTTTAAGATAACGTGTGACATTGGTAAGCTTTTTTTAAGCTTTTTGTCCATGACTGATGCACTCATGCAGAATGTGGATGCAGTCCATATCTGCAACTGGGATGATTATGTCAGCTCTCTGCGTGCCATGCTACCATGGATGGTAGCGTATGACAACAATAGGTATGGGAGGTGGTTGCCTGACTTCTGGGCGATGCTGACACCTCTCCCTGACGATCAGGTCGCCTTCCTTCGTACTGACTTCACTCAGTTTATCACAGGCAACCCTTACTCCAACATAGCCTGGGACATGTGGATTGAGTGTACCATGAACAAGGGAAGCAAAATCCTTCAATCCTTCAGAATGAGAAGCAGCTTTTGGTGCACTCTAGAAATGTGAACAATGTGGCACAGATCCGGGCAGCTTTCAATACTCTGGCCAACCGAACAAAAGCCAAGAGGAAGCACACAGAATGCAGCCCTAAACGAATGCAACAAGATGAGCAGTGCATACAGAACCTGGTTGCGTGTATGAATGAGTTTGAATCCTTCCCGTTCAACCCAGCCTCACCTACACTCCGCACCCTGCAGTCAGCCACGCCTGCTTCTGATGCGCTTGTTGCAGACTTCAACACAGCCCATGCTGCAGGAGAAGAGAAGTTGACATGTTTTATGCAGAGCGGGTGTTCAGTAAGAATAAATCCCTCTATGCACCTGTCCCTCTGAGCAAACGACTGACATTTGGCAAGGAGAAACCTGGAGAGGACCTCAAAGTTAGAGCTGCTGAGATGGAGCGAAGCACTTTAAATGCAGTTATCAACCTGGTTGAGGTCAGTCAACTTGTGGACCTCCCTGAGTTGTTTGAACATCGTGTTGTCAAGGAGTGTGTGGCCTTATTTAACTACAACAGCACATACAGGAAGACACAGAAGAGCCAACTACTCCAGAAGCTCTGTCTGCAATCTGTAAATCTACAGGAACCATACACTGCTCTCATTGACATGGGAATGGTCTGAAGAATGGCTACACCATCAACAGAAGACCGACAGAAGCCAGATAGCACACCATACACATGGTCAGACTATGTCCACAAGCTAATATCTATCATGCCCGCCATGGTCGTGCTGATCATATCATCTGTGTCAATGACCCATACGATGCAGCAAACTCCACTAAAGATGATGAGAGACACCTCAGGGCACAGGGTAAGGCACATATCCCCAACACCTACATGAAATTGGATGATCCATTTCCATCTGCCAGAGCATTTACCACGTTGCTTTGTAGTGTTAGTAACAAGAGGCGTCTACAAAAATTGATATGCAGCTACCTGAACGACATTGCACAAACTGTTGATGCAGAGATTGTTTACTCTGTTGGCTCCCACTGTACTAACTTGTCAACCTCTGCTTTTACCAGTCTGAGGCAGACACTATCCTCTTCTCCACCTACGCAGTGCTGCGAGAGTCAGGCTATAGTGGACCAGTTGTCATTGATTCTGCTGATACTGATGCCTATGTCGCAGCAGCGTTTATCTCAAAGCAACTGCCTGGTATGCTCTACATCAAGAGAAAGCAGGAGACGGTAGTCTGCAGTGATCTGGTAACTGACGAGATGGCAGACTGCATTGTGCAGCTGCACTGTATGACAGGATGTGATGCTAACTCTGGATTCTATGGCAAGGTTAAGAAGTCAGTGTATGACCAGGTGGCGAAGAGCCCAGTGGCACGACAGCAGCTCTCACAGTGCGGAGATAGCCTTGACCTTGAGGAGGAGGTGTTACAGGAGCTATTCAAGTTCACAAGACATGTCATCTATGGTGACCACAAGAGTAGCACCATGGCTGAGGCCCGTGCGGTGAAGTGCAAGAGCATGGAAAATAAATCATTCATCCGTCTACCCCCAGATGAAGATGGCTTACGCCAACACTGCCTCCGTGCCAACTACTTGGCATATCTAGTACGCCATCCCTCCCTGAAGCACCACCCCTTGCCAATCGGACATGGATGGCAGTTTGTGGATTGTCATTGTCGCCCTGTCCGCTACACACAACCTGCTCTTCCAACTCATCTACCTGCATCAAGGCCAGTTGAAGACAGCGAGAATGCTCTGATTTGGACTAATCTTATATATCAATGTCCTTATTATTCACCAGTTACATTGTTAAAATAATGTGTAGCATATCACAACATGAAAGCATCCTGTAATTTACAATGTTATGTCTTTTTTAATGACCAAAAGGTCAAATGATTGGGGTACAATCTTATTCAAAACTTATTTCTGATATTCTTTTTTTTGTCCTTCCATTATAAGTAATGTATAAATGCCATACATTACCCATCTCCTGGAGACCCGGGGGCTGATTTGCGTATAAAACTTTACATTTATGGTCTCCTGGATGGTGGCCATCTTGGATTTTGAGGTCAACATGATGTCTTAATGTCAAAATGATGTCAGAATCACAATCTTTATGGTCAATTTACCACAAAAAATGTCTTCATACATTATTCTAGGTGATCAGGTTAAAAAGTTTATTTGTGTATCAAAAATTACGTTTTCGCTCTAACAGATGGTGGCCATCTTGGATTTCCGGGTCAAGATGATGTCTTAATGTCAAAATGATGTCAGAATCACAATCCGTATGGTCAATTTACCACAAAAAGTGTATTCATAAATTATTCTAGGTGCTCTGGTAAAAAAGTTACTTTTACAAAATAGGCCCTGATGCCATTTTTGATCCGGCCCTCTAGCAAAACATGCCGACATTTTTGCGAGGGACATGGGGGCTACATTTTTTATAAAAGGTTTATAGAAGTCAAATCAGTCGTCAAAACATCTTAGCCAGAGGATGGTCACTGTCACAAACTGGAGACTTGAAACAAAGAAATAGGATGCAAACGCTCAAGGCGTGTTTTACTGAGATAAATCAAAGTGCCACAATGGGCAAACAAGGCAGAGTTCACAGGACTGGAGAACAGTACATCTTGCTGATCACAAACAATTACACACAAAGACAAAGGAAAAGTCCAAGGCTTACATAAGAGCTCAGTGAATACATTGGTTACAGGTGAGAACTAAACTTAATTAATACAAAGGCTACAGGTGAGAACTAAATTAAATTAACACATTGGCTACAGGTGAGAACTAAATTCAATTAACACATTGGCTACAGGTGAGAACCAAACATGGAGGGAAAACTAAGGTGTGAGGGAAATACTAAACACAGGAGAGGGTGAACGGACTGGAGCAAGAGCAGAAACAGGAACAGAGGAGCGTGCAGCAGAGGCTGTGACAGTCACGGAACTGAGGTTTCTGACCCTACTATTGGTTCATCATACTGATTTTTGATTCATACTGATCAAGTGTTGTCTTGAAAAGTACAAATAACTTTGTGTACAATGAATTGTGTTATTAATACTTGGAAAATCAAGGAAACAGTTTGCATTGATCTTTTTGTATTTGTCCTTACTAAAGAAATACTGTTGAACTTACCAAATACATTTTTTAAGCTATAGCAACATAATACAGTTACCTCACACAACAACAACTGTTCCTTCCACAATTATTTACACCCCTGATGAAGATGAGTAAAGGTGATAAAGGGTCATCTTTGGTGAATTAGCTTAATCTCACACAAAAAAAGAGAAACTACCTTTAAAAAAAGTCCCTCGTCAAGTAGTTATTATTTTTGACCAAAATCACATGATTTACATGTAATCAATTACTGGTACCTCTAGAAAATCTTATAAACATAATGTAAATGAAGCTATTTCTCCATTTATGTTTTCTACTTAAAGTTGCTCAGAGTGTTTACGAACTTTCAAGCAGTAATCCGTGACTTTCTGTTTCCTCACGTCTAAAAATATTTTTAGCTGGATTTGTGTATTCATGATAACACCAGGAAATGATGGAAAATAAAATACATGAGCTTTTTTTTTTGTTGCAAAGAGAGCAGGCAATAAGACAAGACAAGATTAATACAAGATATAAAATACAAACTTTACAAAATAAATGTAAAAAACTGATGCAAACCAAACACAGCCAAACAGTAAAAGAAGGTACACCTATCGCATAGCAGTGCGTAGTATGACTGTCACACAAAGTGCAACATGGTGTCTTTGTGAGTTATGAGCATTTCCTTGCATTTCTTATTGAAGACTATTTTGAAGTACTTGTTGTCATTTTCATGTCTGGCTATTACTATTTTTTCCCCATCTGCACAAATGTAATAGCCACTGTGTGAAGCCGACTGAAAGTGCCATGTATCGGGATTCTTACGGATAGCGTGAAACAAATAGGGTTTGTTTGCCTCGACTGCTTTGATGTCCGTGGACTTTCCCTGAAAAATAAAAAAACAAATCAGGACATGCCTACAGTAATCATTACATTGCATGACAAGCTCAATCCTAGAATGAAACAGGTTTTAATCATGCTTTTGATTATGTCCAGTGCCTCTGACAACTAGTCTTACTTTGTCACTGTATGTAGTAATCAAAATGGATACAATATTTTTCAGACTCAAATTCATATGTATTTTCATTCTCTTTAGTAAGGTAAGGTAAAAGAAATGTTTTTTTTTTTGTCTCAGTCACCGTTTGGATGCCCAGCAGCGTTGGATTTGCCTAAAAAAGAAATCAATCAAATCATGCCATTTTAAGAATGCCAACACTATTCATGACAGTGTATAATAAGCTCATCCGTGGAATGAAGCATGAACTACTTCAAATGTAGGTTGTAGTGCTTTTGATTATGTGGTCATCATACCTCAGCTTTCAAAATCACTCCATCTGTTGCTTCCCCTTCACATTTTAGGAAGAGTTTATTGCTAAATTGCAGGGCAGCAAGTTGAGTAGATTTGTCTTGGTTAAATCCCCTCATTTGCAGCATTGCCATTCCATCTGAAACACATGCAATATAAATTCAGTCCATAAAATGTAAGAAAGTGTATTTAAAGATAAAGGACTACTGACAGGCAAGATATAGCGGATGTTTCGGTGACCACTTAGGGTTGTGGAGCTTTTTGTACGCTGTCATCATACATTACTAATCATTCATTTAACACTGTGATGGTCTTTGTCATATCCTGCTGATGGAGAAGTATAAGGAAAAATTGATCATACTCAATTTTATGATTATAATCGTTCTCTTATTTGCACTTTTTCTCTGCGCTCCCTTCTTTAAAAAAAAACATTATTAATTAGTATTAGTTAATGATAACGATTTGCTGTCTTTATTATTAACCTTTGCTATTGTTAAGACTCAAATTGAAACGATTGTTTTTTTCATGAGTCTCAGACATTACATGTTTACTAGTCGTTCATTATAGCTTATTCTGGTATCTTATTCTGGTAGTTTATTCTGGAATCTTATTCTGGTATCTTATTCTGGTATCTTATTCTGGTAGCTTATTCTGGTAGCTTATTCTGGAATCTTATTGTGGTATCTTATTTCGGTAGATTATTCTGGTAGATTATTCTGGTATCTTATTCTGGTATCTTATTCTGGTAGCTTGTTCTGGTAGCGTATCCATTGCACGTATGGAGCAGAAGCCACTGAGATTGCACGGTGCACAGCTGACCTCTTTGGACTAAAAGCGATGAGGAAAAATCAGCTTTCACAATTGTTTTTGGACACCGTAGGCTACAAAATGACTCCTACGCTTATTTATCTAGTCCATTAATAGACATTCAATATCCATATGAAATACAACTTGAATAGAATTTCAGTCCCTGAATAGGTTACATAGGGCTACAACTCCAAAAAAAGAACCTTTAACTTATCTATTTCTACACATAAATAGTCCAAAGTCTATTTGAACTTAATTGAACTGAGAGAGGGAGACAGAGATAGAGAGACCTTCACTTGACAGACTTTGCGATATAAATACTTTAATTTGAGACTTTTTCCATTCTCAGGTGAAAGTGTACTGACCTATAAAACCAAACTTTCATTGTCTGTTTACAGGACAAATAATTTAGTGCAGTGTTTTTCTCCTTCTGCAGGCAGCCAGTGTGTTGTGTTTTAGAGGGGACTATCGATTAAAATCTTTCATTAAAAACACCAGAAATTGTCGTTAACACGTTTGTTGACACATCTTTCAAAGTGATTGTACTAGCTAACACTGATGACTCCAGAATCTATTTTTGCTTGGCCTTGGTGCCCATTGAAGCCCCACTAGAGCTGGTCAGTCAGGTGGTGGCATTCACGTCTCAGGTGATTGGATTTTTCATATTTTTGGTGTCAGAAGTGAACACCCTGAAACTAAATGTGCTAACGAAAAGATTACCAGAGTCAGTCACAGCTGTTTAATATCTATGTAGCAATAACAATTACTCCTGATGCAGCAATCAAGAAATTCAAACTAAGAGAAATGAAAATAGGAAGACACTGAGCTCAAACCTCCTGTCTCTTTAAGACGTGGTCCCTCATTTGTCCATGCAAGGTACTCAGCGGATTGGATAAACTCAATTTTTGCGCATTCCCAATATAATGAGTCTGGAAAAAAAATGCACCCAAACGAATTTAATGAAATAAGATAAGAAATAAGATATTCTGTATTCAGAGAAGTCAGTATCCACACATCAATAAAAGGCAGTCATTGAGATGGTCCATTCCTATCTAAGAGGTACTCAGACAGAGGAACAGGGAGAGAAGGAAGGCAGCCACTTACTTGTAAATTTTGTGTCCATAATGCTAGAGGTGCATGAGTCGTCATTGTCTGAACACAACATATTAATCTTGGCATCTTGCAGCATGACGATCAGTGTGGTTTCTTCACATGTGTTGCCAGAGCCATCCTCAACTTTAAACTTAATTCATAATCAGACAGAATGTTAGCAAGGTTGCCTGTGTATGTAAGAGCAGGCCTAAATATAGAGTATATGTAGACTCTGTATGTAGACAAATATGTAGACAAATAACACAACATGGGTAGATCAGCATATTAGATATCTATTCTTAGATGTAAACAGGGGCGTATCTAGACCTATTTTGGTGGGGCTGGAGCCCCCCCAAAAGTTTCCTTAGCCCCCCCCAAAATTATATTTATTTTTTTATTTTGAGATCGTCAAATTCACAACAACCGATTTAGTGAACTTATTTTGTTGAATTTTTAGAGTTAGGAATAATATAGGCTCGAGTGGCACAGGATTCCCGCCTGTTTGAGACTGTGGTGGCAAGCGCACGGCTCTGTTTGGTCGTGAGTGAGCCTCGCGAGCGTGCAGACAGACGGTGATAGCGTCTAGTTAACAGACTTGGAGCGACTGTCCGACCCAAGCTGGTGAAAGCTGCCATAATCAGCTGCTGGATATAAAGGTATAGCACATGAAGTTTAAAATAGTAAAAGAAACGAAATGGTTAAATCATCACGAGTTAATTACAGATGTCGTGGCTCTCTTTTATCTTGCCGGTTCATTGATCCTGTGTGTATGCTACCCTACTCAGTAGCTCCACCAGCTATAACTAGCTAGTGAACTCTAGCCTACAATATTAACCTACTCACTTGAGCTGCAAATCCCTACCATGCTACAGTATAATTAGCACCTATCTCAGCAGATATCAATATGTTTATTGTTGTGCCATATTCTAAATTTGAATTTGTTCATTTCTCTTCCTAAAACCCACTAGAGGACACTATTTAAAAAGGATATTTTCAAAAAATTCTTAAGGGGGAGCATGCCCCCAGACCCCCTTAGTTTTGCTGGGTCACAGGAAAAATAGCTTTTATCGAGGGGCTTAGCCCCCCCCCCAAAAGTGGGAACATAGATTCGCCCCTGGATGTAAAGTATACTTATAACAGTTAATTTGACAATAGCACTAATTTAACTGAAAGCATGTATAAATTACAGAAGAAAGGCAGACTACTAATGAAGTAAATTCTAAAATCAGGTACATGCTGGGATCAGATGTTTTTTGTAGCGAACGTTTGTAGATCATGCAGATAATGTCTTGGGTAATTCATTTGTCAGTGTGCATTTCAAAATACAGTACTGAAAATAAGAGAACCAATCTAAAACTGTGCTCAAACTGACTGGAGCCTGTCTAGATGGCGAAAAGATGCAAAGCAACAGAATGAATGTTATTGTCACGCCAGCGCTGAGCCCTGCTCCTGCCACGCCCCCTCCTGATTCAACTCACCTGCCTCAGTCACCTTCCCAATCTCCTGATTGCCTGATCACCTGCACGTGTCACTCCCCCCACTACTATATAAACTCCTCACTCCCTTCACTCTCTTGTCTGGCCTCGATGTAAAAGGTCTATTCTCCATGAAGCAACCAGTTCCTGACTCATCTCCCGCGATCGTCCCAGCTCTTTGCTCTGACTTCCAGGTCTATCGTTATTTCCTGTTCTGTTCCGAGCTCCTACGCTCGAATTCTCAGGTGTGGAGTTATTTCCTGTTTTCTCCCTAGTGTAACTTCTGAGCTTTGTGTTTACTGGACTTTATAACATCTGAGCATAATCCCCTGTTGTGTGTGCTTTATAACTTCTGAGCATAATCCCCTGTTTTGCGTTTGTTCTCCCATTTATTCCCATGTTCTTCTTGTTACTGGCTGTTTCCAATCAACTGTCATATTCCACCTCTGAGTCCTGATGTCCATGACAGTTATATTCAACATATAAGCTTCAAAGCTTTTTTTACTTTAAAGAATATATTTGGATGTAACCCCTATGTAATCACATTTTAATTTTTTCTCAGTAACTGTAACGGATTATTCACATTTGTTATGTAATTTAATTACATAACTCTGTTACATGAAACTAGTTACTCCCCAGCCCTGATTATTATTATGGAAAAAGGCAACTCACCACATCAGACACTGCTCCTTGCTGTAATCCATCTCTGTCATGATGGTGAGCTATTGTCTTAAACATCAAAACGATAGTAGAGGGATTTAACAGGAACATAAAATGGGACAATGATCTTTATGGATACTCTGTTCCAGATTTCACATTTCAGAGCTATATCCATTCTTAACCATTTAAAGGAACACAACTTCTCCTATGCTGAAGTCCAGTGCTTTAAGAACTTTAAGTAGATTGTGATAATGGCATTGGTTGCATTTGGGACAGGTACGTTTTCTTTTTCCCTAGCAGTAGATGTTGCATTGATCCCTGCTTTGATGGTTAACCAAGGCTCATATCTTACACAGACTTTCAAAAGAGGCACGTTGTATTTTGGACCAAGGGCAAGTATTGGGACAGGCCCAATATTTCAGTTCGCCTTTTAATTGGACGACAATGAATGCTGTAGAAGTGAGCTGGACGTGCCAGGATTGAAAGAAAATTATGCCTTACCAAAGAGAGGGAGCCTTGATGTAAAGACAGTGAATTGAAAAATTCTTCTGGAGGCAAAGACGAAAGATTTCTCCCATTCAGCTCCAGGAGTGTATCTCCTTTTCTGTGTAGGCAGCAATAATGGCAATCATGTCATCATTTGGTTTTATTATTTATCATTTCATATATTCCTGCTATGCATACACTATACACTATGTTACAACAGTGTTTTTCATCCAACATGCTTCATCAGCATTCATACACAGTAAGTCTTTAGCCCTAAATATCTTACAAGAGGAAAGAAGTTCCTAGTAGTGGAGGGCGGACATTTCTTACCTTAGGCATACTTCACCTCCAGGCATGGTTTCCCCCACAGCCTTATCCACTGTATATTGGTGGGTTTCTCCATTTTGATGTCTGTGATGGATATAAATGCTGAAACACTTGGGTCCAACCTTGAAGACAAAGACATGTACTGTTAGTCAGAAACTGTGCAACTCTATGGACACATAATAATAATAATAATACATTTTATTTCACAGCGCCTTTCATGTCACTCAAGGACGCTTTACAATTTAAAACAGGAGCAAACAAATAACAAAACAATTAAAATTAAAAGTGCAAGTAAAAACAGCATGGCAACTACAGTGAGAATGCAATCCTGAAAAGGTGGGTTTTGAGAGAGGATTTGAACTGAGGGAAGGAGTCAATGTTTCGGATGTCAGGTGGGAGTGAGTTCCAGAGTTTGGGAGCAGAGCGGCTGAAAGCTCTGCTCCCCATGGTGGTAAGCCGGGCAGAGGGGACAGTTAGGTGGATGGAAGAGGAGGATCTGAGGGAGCGGGTGGAGGTGGCAGTGTGAAGGAGGTCAGACAGGTAAGGAGGGGCAAGGTTGTGGATGGCTTTAAAAGTATGAAGAAGAATTTTAAAGTTGATACGGAAGTGAATTGGAAGCCAGTGGAGTTGCTGTAGGATGGGGGTGATGTGGTGGAAAGAGGGGGTGAGGGAGATGATACGGGCAGCTGAGTTCTGGACCAGTTGGAGCTTATGGAGGGATTTCTGGGGGAGACCAAAGAGGAGAGAATTACAGTAGTCGATACGGGAGGTGACAAGGCTATGTACAAGAATAGAGGTGGTGTGGGGGGTGAGGGAGGGACGGAGGCGATTTATGTTACGGAGATGGAAGTAGGCGGTGCGGGTGGTGATGTTGATATGAGATTTGAAGGAGAGTGAGCCGTCGACGATGACACCCAGACTCTTTACCTGGGGGGAGGGGGAAACTATGGAGCTGTCAATTGAGAGGGAAAAACTGTCAACTTTGAGTAGAGTGGATTTAGTACCGACTAAAAGGATTTCGGTTTTATCACTGTTAAGTTTGAGGAAGTTTGAGGTGAACCAGGTATGAAGTGCAGAAAGGCAATCTGTCAAGGATGAGGGAGGAAGAATGGAGTTGGGCTTGGTGGAGAGGTAGAGCTGGGTGTCATCCGCGTAGCAATGAAAAAGAATATTGAATTTACGGAAAATAAGGCCAAGGGGAAGGAGGTAAGTAATGAAAAGGAGGGGACCCAGGACAGAGCCCTGGGGGACACCAGAGGAGACAGGGGACGGTTGGGAACGGAAGGATTTGAGTTGGATGAACTGAGTGCGGTCTGAGAGATAGGAGTGGAACCAGTCAAGGGGGATGCCAGTGATGCCGATGGAGGATAATCTGTTGAGGAGGATGGTGTGGGAGATTGTGTCGAAGGCCGCACTCAGGTCAAGGAGGATGAGGATGGATAGTAAACCGGAATCAGCTGCAATAAGGAGGTCGTTGGTGATTTTCAGAAGGGCCGTTTCAGTGCTATGGCGGGGACGGAAACCAGATTGGAACTGTTCATATAACTGTTCACATGCATTTCATGAAGTGGTTGTGCTATCCACAAACCCATCCTATAAGGGCAAACAGCAGCTTTTTCAATTACATACTTTCTGCATTTGTGCAGTAGTAGTGCTATATAAATAACATCTGGTGTGGGCGTCCTACTTATTACTGAGGAAATGAACTTAGTATGCTACAAATATCAAAATGTACTATGTTGTCATAGGTGTTAAACAACAAACTGAACTCAATACTAAATATGTAAAGCTCTTTTTATGTGCCACTGTATTGATTGGAATGACAGGATGTCCTTTTTGGGACCAAATGCAGAATTTCACCGAGATATTTTACTAGTGAATCACACATCATTTGCGACAACACAGAAGAAAGTATGAACCATTGAAAATAAAAATAAACCCCCACTTTTCTTACCCGTAGTTGAACACTCTCTCACAGTCAACAGTTTTTGCAAACAAATACCTTGCATAATTTTACACTTTTTGCCCAATCCCCTTTGCGATACAGCGTGAGCCTGCTGGGCGGAAAGGTGAACTAGTTCAGTTTGTTGCCCTGAAGGCACGTGGCCATGAGGGCCGTGTGGTTGTGGTTTGATGTGTGAAAATACGGTATGTCTCGCCAGCGCTGAACTCTGCTCCTGCCACGCACCCTTCGACTTCAACTCACGCACCTCTGTCTCATTCACAATCACCGGAGTATTAATCAAGCACACCTGTCACCTCTCTACTTACACCCTTCACATTAATTATCAGTCCAGTTTGAAGTATTATTTAACTTTGGGAACTGCACTATGTAAGTGGAACAACAAAAACATATTATTTTATGATGTAATTTCTTCATGGTCACATTTAATTTAATTAGTGTAATGTACTGTGTGTATTGCTGTGTAATTTGATGTTTGTCACTGCAGCTTTAAAACCTTTTCAGTACAGAACTTGTGCCTGCCATTACAATCATCTGTTCAGTCTCAATCAACAGGCCCAAGTATCAAGTATCTCTGTTAAAAGTTACAACACTAAACTGACAGCCATGTTGCTGTGAATAACATGGCATGTGATTTAATACATATTACACCCATAGTGAAAAAGTTGTCACTTTAGTGGCAAAGTCGTTTGTCATTATAATGATAATAGATTTACAACCATCATGAAGATCAAAATAGAGGAACAAGATAAGTAGGGAGGAACCTGGTGAATAATCAAATTCAGAGGCAAAGCAGAAGCACATGTGAATGAAAGGGCCAGATAAAACTTCAGCACAAGAAAAAAGTGAATTATCAATTGAACTGAAAACTGAAAGCATTGAGAGAGGAAGAGAGCAAATACACAAACAAACAAACACCCTCTTGCCTGAAGAAAACATTTCTTGGGTGACCTCAGCAGGGTATCTGCACACATAAGGCTAATAGACCCAGTGTCGTAACAGATCTTGGATGTGCATGCTACCCTCAACAAGCACAGGATTGTAGATGTGCTTAGCATTACGATTCCGCACAAGGTCACCTAAGTACTGCAAAAGTGGTGTACTGTGGGTGCAAGGTCTCACCACCAGGGGAGGCTCAGCCCCTGGGTTGGTGTTCAGCACCTTGTCTGGATCTTTTCCCCAGCCAACGAAGTAGACCCTTGGTATAAAATATATTTGCTATTACACCTGAATTTCCCTACAGGGATTAATACAAGTGTATCTTATCTTATTGTATTACAGCTCATCCTCGCTGCCTTAGTCTGGCACAGAACTACACCTGACAAGCTAGTGATGTGGTCACTGATGCTTAGTTCAACATTCTACTTTAAGGCAATGCGGGTAGCCGCAAAAAGATCAACAGAAACTCTATGCTCAAACAGAGAAAATGAGAATGCACAGGTGAGGGCCTCTGACCTGTATCTTACACCAACGGATAGCAACACCTGTGATCACTGACAGAAAGACAGTTAGAGAAACTGATCACTGAAACTAAGCTGAGAGCACCTGTGATTTTCATTTAGCCGAACTATATGAACATGGTTATAAAATTACCTCTGAACACAAGAACCTTCTCAATTTTGGACCTATGGGCTGCTGTGTCCATCTGCGTGTCTGCATCATGGCTCCACAAGGAAAAGAATTGCCAGAGGGACTGAAAGTTCTGATTGTGAGTCTTCACAAAGATGGAAAAGGATACAGAAAGATCTGTTATTTAACTAAAAATCAGTTGAAACACGGTATCAATCACAGCTATAATCAGGAGGTATAGAGCGACCCAAAGTACCACTATTCAGAGCCACAGTGGCCATCCTCTTGAAATGATGCCCCAGACAGTGCACACTACTTGCACACTCTAGTTCTGAGAAACAGACATGGGGAAGTGCTTCAAACACAGGGGTTATCAATGTGTTTCTGTGACCGCTTATGTGACTGACAGTGCAAACACTGCATAATATCAACCTCTATGGATGGTGTCCAAGAAAAAAATGAATAATGGGAGCACCACTTTGTGGTCAGATGAGACCGAGATATAGATCTAGCATGTTTGCCATGAACCTGGCCAGTGAAACATGGAGGTGGGAGTGATGATAGGGGGCTGCATGAGTGCAACATTTGTTGGAGTGATGACATTTATAGATGGCACCATTGACGCCTGTGGATATAGGCTACCAAAATACTAGAGCCGGGGGAAAATGAATCAGGGTGCTAATGTGAAAGATTCAGAATCAATGCACGATGTGATGCCATATCAGTGAATGAAAGGTTAACTTACAGATACTGGGCATTAATACTCCATTTACACAATCCTTGGGTCTTGTGATGCCAGCCGGGCACAGTTACATGTTAGTTTGATCACATTTTAAACATATTTTAACATGATTGTGCAGTCATCAAATCAATGAATGAACACATAACTTTAAATTAACTTCAAACTAGTTACTAAGCTTAGCTTAATGCTAGTAGCCTTCTTGCTACTACTTACTGCGGTGTCATATTAGCCAAGCACAATCCACGGTTCTTTCAAAAGGTTTTACACATATTTACCATAGATAGGCCTGCATATGAATTTCTGTTTATTATCTTGTGATATAGATAAGCATGATTTAATTTGATCTCATAAGAGCCAGCTATTTTAATGTATAGTATGGTGACGGAATAATCCTTTAGGCCTAATTTGTTTAAATGTGAAAACAATTAATTTTGTTTATAGAAGTTGCATTTAACAATACTGTAGACCACTAAATATTTAGTATTTAGACATAGGCCTACTCCTGGGTAATCTTCTTTTCTTTTTTTTTTTTTAATGCAAGTCTCTCAGTTTTTAAAACAGCTGTTTAATAAAAAGTTTAAAGAGTTAAAATCTGAGTGCTTGTATTAAAATACATGAAAGCCAAGATGCATTGTGATGCATTGATGATCATTTAATAATTTAATCATAATCCTTTGAATTGTAATTGAACTGAATTAAGAGGCCAGTGAAGATTTTCAACTCTACAAAATACTGGCAGACAAGATGACACCCAGCCTCCAGAAGAGGAATATTACAGCATGATAATGATCCAAACCACAATGCCAAAATCACGCAAGAGTTTTTAAAGAAGACAGAGTTAAAAAATATGCCCTGTCCAAGTATATTGCCTGACTTAAATCCAATAGAACACCTTCGAATTTACATGAATACGGGTGATACAGTTAAGCTGTTATTTCACTGTAACTCGCCGCATACCTTCCAGCAGTTTAGATGGTATTTTCCCCGGCAGCAACACCCATCATTAAGGAGGAGACTGCAGCGAGTCAAACATGCCTCAAACATGAGCATACAAAGTTATGGTGCTGTGTTGCATACTGGCGCCTTTAGAAACTGGGCAAATTATAGAACGCCACTAGCCTTATGAATAATTGGAATTAATTACAGGGAGGAATACGGATGATCTATCAGAAATGCAAAAAAACATAAACATCGGACCACCTCTCCCCCTTTTTCATAGATGTTACCAGTACGGTAAAGTCTTGAATTGCCAAGTAATGTATCACCTTGAGAGTCTAATAGTACCATTAACTTCTGTTTAGCGGCTGAAGGATATGATTAAAAAATTCCAGGAATTGCGAACATCTTCAACTATGAGAATCACAGTGTACGCATCAAAATCACGAATAAATTCAAATACCAAAACTTTTCTCACGTTAGCTAAATATGCCATCACAACTAAATGATGCCAGCCTTACTTGAGCTTGCTCTTCCATGTCGACAAAAGCTGCGCCTTTTGTTGTCTGATGAACAGTTATTTTTCCTCCGCAACTCTTTCAGCTGTCGTTCGATGATCTTGGACGAGCCCAACTTACAGGTCGTCGACGTTTTAAATATGACAAGGGATCTCACTCTCTTTCATAGTAGGTGGCACGCCTTCAGTATCCGGTTTAAAAAATGCGAGGTAAAGCCTTTAGATCTGACGCGATTGGAAACACACACAACGGCATAGGCAAACAGCAGCAACGTCAGGGTTTAACAGGGGGAGCCTCTAAAGAGGTTCACTATCAAATCAGTCCGCTAGAATGAGATATACTGTCATCCACTGTTGTATGACTGAACAGAAAAAAGGGAAATGAGCTTTGTTCAAATAATTCCTACATTGCATTCCCTTGTTATCTTTGTCCTCACTGGACTTTACGTCGTGTTCTGTCATTTTGCCACAGCTTTGGCTATTCATTTCATAGGCTACACTAGAGCAGCTAGACAGCTAGAGCAGCAGCTTAATCCTCGGCTCTCGTCCTGCTTGACTTATCAGCTGCGTTTGATACAGTCAACCACCGCATCCTTCTGTCCATACTGTCAAGTATGGGTATTTCTGGCAATGCGCACTCCTGGTTTGAATCCTACCTCACTGGGCGCTCGTTCAACGTGTCTTGGCAAGGTCAGCTGTCTGTACCTCACCTCCTCACCACTGGGGTGCCCCAAGGCTCGGTGATGGGACCACTTCTCTTTGCCATTTACACCACCTCGTTGGGCCCTATCATCCGCTCGCACGGGTTTTCCTATCACTGTTATGCCGATGATACTCAACTGTTTCTGTCTTTCCCTCCTGAAGACACCACGGTCTCGGCGCGGATCTCGGACTGTCTGGCTGATATATCCCAGGGACGTGCGGTCCTATGAGGCAGGTGAGGCAATGCCTCACCTGTCATCTTGAAAAGTAAAAAAAAAAATATATATATATATATATATATAAAATAAAATAAATATTGATATGTCTCTACTACTCTGTGGTATAGGTGTAATTTCTGCATGATTCCAATCATTTCGAGCATTTTTATAATCAAAATCGCTGAATTCGCTGAATTTGCGCATTTCCTATTAGGCCAGGCAAATTAACCCTTTTTGGAGCCAATAATAGAATTAATTGTAAAATAATTTTTTTCAGCATAGATCATTTCTATGAGGTGTCCAGAACAACATACTAAGAAATCCTAGTTGAGGAAATATGTTTAATTCTCATCAATCTGAGATGTGTGCTAATAATGCATGGCAAAAATACACCTCAAAAATGTAATTTTTTTCCTTTACTCCTATCAAAATGAAACTTTAGACAATGAAAGTACCCATGAAAAGTAACATTTTTGTATTACAAGTTTCTTTGAAAATGAATTTTAATATGCAAATGAGCTATACACTAATCGAATATGCCCAAAATACATCCAAATAGGCTTATTTTTTTCCTTTACTCCTACCACAATAAAACTTTACATGGTAAAAGTATACATGAAAAGTAACTTTTTTTGTATGCATTATTAGCACACATCTCAGATTGATGAGAATTACACATATTTCCTCAACTATGATTTCTTAGGACTTTTAGTATGTTGTTCTGGACACCTCATAGAAATGATCTATGCTGAAAAAAATTATTTTGCAACTAGTCTGTCGTAAAACGCTATTTTGCCTGGACTATATTCAAATAGACGGGAGAAAACAAGGGAGGTGCGGTCAGGTTAGGCACCATGTATTGTCTATGGGAGCTAGTGAGGCAGTGCCTCACCTAGGATTGCGCAATCGCTCCAAACTGGGTTTTGCGCATGCGTGCGCATGCGTAGAACCTTTCAGCTGAGCTCAAAACGCATTGAAAAATCATGTAGGTGAGGCACACAGTACCTCTGCCTCAATGAAGGGGGCGTGCGAGAGCGCACCTGTCGGGGTTATGCTGGGAAACGTTGCTCTTCTTCTACTTGACGGCGAAAATGGAAGATTTTATTGCTAAGCTGAAGCAGTTCTCAAAACTGGACTTTCAGTTCAAACGTGAAATGATTAATAATGGGAGACCAATGCCGGAGTTAAAAGCTATGCTTCAAGCGACAGGACGGAAGATAACTCGATCGACTTCTCACATTCAAAGCCAAATTCGCCTTATTCACATGCGCCGCCATTTTGAAACGAAAACGAGGCTTGGTTGGGTAAACCCGACCGGAAGTCATTCTCTACCATACGAAGATAGTTAGATAGATGGATACTTTATTAATCCCGAGGGAAATTTAGGGAGAGTAATGATGGACGGAGAATGGACCACACATCTTCTGCCCTTGCGGCATTAATAGATTGTTTTTTTACAACTCACCGTCAGCATCATGTTTATTTACTTGGCTAGCTAGCAAATGGCAGCTAAGTTATACTGTCAGAATTGATAGCACGAATGAGTCAAATTTGTAAAATGACAGGTGATTCATGGCATCTTTACCAGGATGATCTTGTGAATAGCAATGCTTTTGCAGTCAGAAAGAGAGAGAGTGGCAGGGCAAGTGTGAGAGCGAGGGCAGTTCCCTCCACGAGAAAGAATGAGATCCCCTACATGGTCAGGGTAGCTAAGTTAGATGTTACAGCAACAGAAGGGAGGAATTGCTAATCGCTAACGAGATGCTAGCGGCGAAACCTGTTGAAATGTGCTTACTTTGACACTATGACAAACTAGTGAGTCAACGACTTTCCTAACACAGTCAAACATCAAGCAAGTGCAACACAAGACGGCAAATAAGCTACTTACTAGTTTGGTAGACAGTAGTAACCTGGCGGCTTAAGGCAAACTTACATAACGCAGTAGGCTAATATGCCTACGGACCCTGGTATGACAATAGCACAGAGGCTATTCTCCATATTAAACGTCATTGCAGCGCCCCAATTTTTTTAAGCTGTTTTTTAGATTGCTAATCCTTACCCTTACCCTAAAGTACAATTGCTAAATACAGTTACTTTAAGGCAAAAGAGTTCCTCACGTTCAGAGGCTGTTCAAAGGTTGCTCATGTTGAGCTTTCTGGCACACACATTTCATGGTATGTTTGGTGCATTTCATAATAGCCAAGTAAATAAACATGATGCTGACGGTGAGCTGCATAAAAATAATCTATTAATGCCACGGTTATAGGGGGCAAGAGCAGAATATTTGTGGTCCATTCTCTGTCCATCATTACTCTTCGTATCGTAAAGAATGACTTCCGGTCGGGTTTACCCAACCAAGCCTCGTTTTCGTTTTCAATATGGCCGCGACGTGAATAAGGCGAATTGCTTTGAACATGTTTGGAACCTCAAGAATAAATTTGGTTTTGAACTTACAGCGGCAGCTCCGTTGATTTCCCATTATTTCTATTGGGATTGTTTTATGTCTATGTGAAGCCATTTAACATCACTCAAGTGGTTGTGATTACTTGGAACCCAAGACTGCTTTTTATTGGTGAGCTGATTTTGAGAAATTAAACTTAAATTGTAGGTAAGTTATGTTTCCTGGTTGCAATGGTTATCCTGTTGCTACGTTAGCTAATTAGCTAGCTAAGGACACTTAATAACCTTACGAGTTAATCGGAAGAGTTCAATTTGCATGAAATGATAGCTGGTTATCTAGCTGATGTTATAGTCTCCTCGATTTAACTCTTAAAATGATAATGGGAAAAGGTAGAAACCCTCAGGGTGCTTGTGCAACTTCGTAAGAAAGAGTTCATATTCAGGAGTTCATATTCATGAGTGCATAATATTTACACATGAGTTCATCACAAGCTAGCAGCTGCCTACTGTATGCACCTTACCTATGTGTGTGTAAAGAATGCTTATATGAAAAACAACCAGTAGTCAATGTGAAAGCTGCCAATTGAATGGTGATCTTAGATACTCTATCGTAAAGGCGCCTATTAACGCCCCAGCTATTAAAAACATTTATAGATCGAAAAATCTTTAATCAATCAATCTTACATATTTCAGTAGCGGTGGGTGTCTAGATTAGGACTGGTAACTTGTTTGGATTTCAACTGGAACGTTTTTTCAGTTATTTTTTCCGTTGTGTAGACCGACACGCAAAATTAGCTGATACAGGAGGTGGAACCCATTAACAGTCTTTCTGTATATATGTCTATGGAAAGCTCTATGACCCTCACAAATTCTCGTTGCGAAATCGAATTCGTTCAGTTCGTTCCATGAGGGTTTGTACACACAGAAATACATCGCTGTCTAGTACACTAAATAATGCTGTACTGCACTTTTTTGCACACATACAAGTTAAATACCCCCTTTGGGAGCGTATGGTGTTTAAAATCCGTTATCCTGGTTGATATAGAAATCAATATTAAGTAACATGTACCTGCGTGAGGCTGTTAATAGGTTTTGGGCGTTAATAGGCGGCGTTACTAAATTGGGTTTATGTTTGACTCTGAAAAAGTCAGTGCCTCACCAGCCACGAACCTCACCGCACGTCACTGATATATCCACATGGATGAAAAATCACCACCTTCAGCTGAACCTGGCCAAAACGGAGCTGATGGTCTTCCCAGCCAAACAGGTCATCCACCATAACATCAATATCAATATTGACTCTTTATCTCTTGTTCCATCCAAAACAGCAAGAAACCTGGGGGTCATTATTGATGACCAACTGACCTTCACGGCCCACATCGCTTCTGTCTCCAGGTCGTGCCGCTTTGCGCTATACAACATCCGCAAAATCAGGCCGTACCTAACCCAGTATGCCACCCAGCTGCTGGTGCAAACCTTGGTGAGTTCCCGCCTGGACTACTGCAACGCCCTCCTAACGGGCCTGCCGGCTTGCGTGGTGAAACCACTACAGATGATCCAGAACGCGGCGGCGCGTCTGGTGTTCAACCAACCGAAAAGGGCACACGTCATTGAGCTCCACTGGCTGCCAGTAGCTGCTCGCATTAAGTTCAAGTCACTTATGCTTGCCTACAGAGTGCTTGATGGTTCTGCTCCCACCTACCTAAATGCTCTTGTAAGGGCAAATGTTACACCCAGGACGCTGCGCTCGTCTAGTGAGCGCTGTTTGGCACTGCCGTCTGTGCAAGCACGGCAATCCAGACTATTCTCATTTGTAGTTCCACGTTGGTGGAACGAACTGCATAGTACTACCAGAGCAGGGGCGTCCCTCTCTACCTTCAAGAAGCTTTTGAAGACCCAACTCTTCAGAGAGCACCTCCCTTCCTAACTGGCACCTGACTAGCGCTTAACTTGCACTTCAGCAGTTACATTCCTGCACTTCTTTTTCCTTTTTTCTAGGTCGTTGTTTTCTAATTCTCATGTAAAGTAGTATTTATTGTTACACCATGCTTTTTATTGCTCTTAGCTTGACTGTTCTTTCCCTTGTACGTCGCTTTGGACAAAAGCGTCTGCTAAATGACTAAATGTAAATGTAAATGTACACTACCGTTCAATATAGTTTGGACTCAACCATAAAATAACAGGAACAATTTCACAGGAACAGTCATATTTTCATCCATCAAACTTGATGCAAAATGAACAGAAAATATAATCTCATTAGTAAGAAATAATGGCCCTCGTTCTCGAACATTTTCTGAAGTTTCTTCTGAAATGTTTCTTACGGGCTTTGGAAAAACAACGTAAGCAAAAGACATCCGCCAAATTCATGCACGCTTGAAAATGTGGTCCTACGCAGCAGAAGTTTTCTGGGCTGTGCTCCCCCGGAAGAGTTTTCTTAAATTGAAAGCGCGTTCTCGTGCTCCTGAATTTGCATACATACACGCCCTGCCACGGGGCCATCTGGTGGTTTTTTAAGGAATCGCATTTGAGAAAACTCTGGCCGAGTTACGACTGCTATTTCGAGTTCGGAAAGTCTTCTGAAGTTCAGAGCAAATCCCAGATGAGAAAACTTTCATGAATGCCAAATGTTGTCCTAAATCCAATTCAGAAGAAATTCCTCTTAAATTCCTCTTAAATTCTTCTTAACTGCGTTCGAGAATGAGGCCCAATGATTTCAGCTTGAAATAACAATTTGGTTCTTGAATATTTGTTTCACCAAAGAATTGTAGCAATTATAAACTTCTAAAAAATAAAACAAAAAGTCAACGCTTGACTGCTTTTTCCTTAAGTATGTCTTGCTTAATAATTTAGAGCAGTGCTTTGAGTGACTGTGTGAGGGAGTTGAAATTGGCTCTTGTGGAAATTGGTTGAAAGATTCCTTTTACTCTGTAAACACAACATACTTAACCGGCACCAAAGCACAGCCAGACTATCACATGTCCTAACATGCTTGGGAGATAGTGTCAAGCACTCAACTGCATAATGGAACCGTGTTTCAAAGCTTTCACCCTCAGGTCTCCATCAAGCAAGACTGTAATTTAAGTAAACCACACAAACATTTGTACAAACGTTGTGGTAATCTCCCTCCATCTGTGCTATCTGGGAATCCCTATGATTTATGCACTGAAAGGTCATTCTCCAGGACTGTTTTGACACCACTGACTGGCTGATGTTTTGGTAGGCTGCAGATGGTGACATAAACGAATACACGTTTCTGCATGAATACTGTTTCCAGCTACAATCGACACTGCACCGATGACGTCGTTCCCAAGAAGGCTGTCTGGTCTTTCCCCAATCAGAAGCCCTGGGTTGATGCAACCTGAGAGACCGGTCTGCCGCCTTTAACTACGGGGACTGTTTGGAAGATTTTCACTTTCCCTGCTTCCCTTACAGACTCACGGCCACGCCCCTTTCCCAGCCTGTTAATTTCCCCATTCTGTTTCACTCAGCTCCAATTAGCCCTGATCACTTGCCACCTTGCCATCAACCTTATAAGCTACACCTGTGCTCACAGCCCCTTCCTTTCACTCAGAGACACAGAGAACTTGAATGCTGCTGCATGTGCTCCTCCTGTGTGCGTTATCTGGACAATAAACCACACACACCCACGCCTTCCACACACACTCACGCCTTCCACACACACCCAAGCCTTCCTCACACACACGCCTTCCTGTCACACACACAAGCCTTCCTTACACACAAACCTTCCTATTACACACATGCTTGTACACACACATCCATACAGTCCTACTCATATCCTCACTGGAAACTCCAATAAACAAATTGAACTTTGAATCCTGACTGGACACGTGTGTTCTCACCGACACCCCCATTGGTTTCAAGCCAGCCACCCTGAACTCCTCAAACTCCTTTTCAGGGACCATGATTAGTACAGGAAAGCCAGATACGACCTTTTGAAGGCCATCAAAGCAGCAAAGAGGGCTTACAGAACTAAGGTGGAGTCCAGTTACCATGGCTCTGACCCCAGGCGCATGTGGAGTGGATTAAGAGCCATCACAGACTATAAAGGGAGGGGTTACAGTGAGACCTAGTCCTCTGTCCTACTACCAGACGAGCTGAATGCCTTTTACACTCGCTTTGAGAGGGACATTGACCCCCCTGCAGTGGAATTACCTGAAGGCCTAGCCAGTGGTGTGCCTACTTTAACTGTAGCCCAGGTGAGGCACTGCTTCAAAAAGATCAACCCTCGCTGCCTCCCACCCTGGACCCTATGCAGTTTGCATACTGGTCCAACAGATCTACAGACGATGCCATCACCCTGACTATGCACACCGCCCTCTCCCGCCTGGACAAAGGGAATACGTATGTGAGGATGCTTTTCATTGATTACAGCTCAGCATTCAATACCATCATCCCCTCCAGACTCGTCTCCAAGCTCGTGGACCTGGGACTAAACACCTCTCTATGCAAGTGGATCTTCGACTTCCTGACGGGGAGGCCACAGGTGGTGAGAATCGGTGACCACACCTCATCCACAGTAATCGCCAACACAGGCACCCCCCAGGGCTGTGTGCTCAGCCCCCTCCTGTTCTACTTGTTCACGCATGACTGTGCGGCTACACACAGTTCAAATCTCATCGTTAAATTTGCTGACGACACAACCATTGTGGGCCTCATCACTGACAGTGACGAGTCAGCCTACAGAGAGGAGGTTTGTACCCTGACAACATGGTGTCAGGATAATAACCTCTCTCTCAACATCAGCAAAACAAATGAGATGATTGTGGACGATAGGAGACGGCAGGAGGAAGAGCATGCACCCCTATACATCAACGGATCTGAAGTGGAAAAGGTCAGCTGCTTTAGGTTCCTCGGGGTGAACATCAGCAATGATCTCACCTGGTCTGCTCACACGGACAAGGTGGTCAAAGCGGCCCGGAAATGCCTCTTCTTCCTGAGGAGACTGAAGAAGTTTGGCATGGACTCACTAACTTTTACAGATGCACAATAAAGAGCATCCTGACTGGCTGCATCACAGTATGGTACGGGAGCTGCACAGCTAAGGACCGCAAGGCCCTACGCAGTGTGGTCAGATCTGCAGAGATCATCATCAGCAGGGGGCTCCCAGCCCTGCAGGCCACCTACCACACACGAGGCCTCAGAAAAGCTGGCAGGATTCTGAAAGACTGCTACCATCCATCCTTCAGACTTTTTACCCCGTTGCCTTCTGGCAGGCATTACCGAAGCATTCGGTCTTGTACCCAGAGACTGGAGAACAGTTTCTTTCTATCAGGCTTCTAAATGGACAGTGATACACTCTCGCCACTTCTCACTCTCACTACACACTGTCACTTTCATCTACTGTTTGCACTATCAGTAATATTGCACTACCTGTTACTGCCACACTTGATTTGTCTTTAGGTTAGTATAGGTTCTTTAGGCTAGTATAGGTTATTACATGTTTATTATATGTTTAGCATTTTAGATTGTATATTTATTTGTATATTAAGTACGTTTATTATGTGTTTATCATATGTGTAATTTATGTTCAGAGTACTTATATGTTATGTTATATTATGTTATGGTAGGTTGTTGTGCGGTGTCTTGTCTTAAGAATTTCAGTGCCCAGTCTGACTCTGTGTTGTTCTATGCATCTGACAATAAAAGACTTGAAATAGTACAGATGGACCTGCGACTCCAGCTCATTAATTTAGCATTTCCGCCAGGCTGCAAAGCCCAAACCAAACCTAAGCCCACCACGCATCAGCGGAAATGACCTCATTTTTGGCTAAAATTAGATTCCAGCTGTGTCTGCTGCTCCAGATGTGAGTGCTATGGAGGAGTGTCGACATGACAACATGGAGAACATAAAGTTACACAAGAGAACCCGCATACATTCTGGGATTTTTCTATTATACCCCAATTCTGAATATAAGAAAATTATAAAGTTTCTGTGTCCAATTGGCCAATACAGATGGATGTTACTGAAAATAGACGCTGTCATCCAAAATGAACAGACTGCACCCTGTTCCTGTTAGTTTCCCTAAGCACTGTGTTGTGAGTGATTGAGAGCAAGTTGTGTGGCAGAGCAGAGTCACTAGACAGGCCTGTGTGTGTGCCACTGGTCGTGGTTGTGCTTGTATGGTGTTGCTGATACTTACAGTAATGGTGATCAAGCATGTGTATGGGGATTAGGCAATTGCGAAATATTAATGTCAATAAATTAAGGGTGGCAGGTTTTCAGACAGACAAAATATGCTGTAAATCACTTCAGCAACAGAGCGTATCTATGTTCCTAAGGTCCAATGTTCCCCAGTTAACACACATAACTTTCCTATTGAGTTTGGGTCAAATCTGATCCGTTACAAATTCAAATATTGCATAAATATCCAGTTTATTGGAAGAAGGCTTCAAAACAGCTATATACACACAACAACAGCCCATGTGATATTAAGCAAATACAGAGCTGGACAACATCTTTTTCAGATTCCCATTATGTACGATATACAGCTGGGGAACATAAGAACCTGGGAGAACACATATGTTGAACTGGGGAACATAGGACCCTGGGAGAACACATGTGTTGAACTGGGGAACATACTGTAGGACCCTGGGAACATAGAAATGACCTGACAAGAGTGACCCTAGTAATATACTCATAATGTTTGTTATTTAAGGTATTCAACAGGAATGTTTGGCAACCACAAAGAAACTCCATAGTCAGAGGCTGTAAAACATTGATTGGGGTTTGTTAGCGTATCTAATGATTGGTACATTAATGATGCATATTTCTGGCATACTTTTCCAAAAGCCAATTAGGAAACACACACACAGAAGGCAATAATCATGCATTTGCTCATT
The DNA here is from genome assembly GCF_900700415.2 of Clupea harengus. NCBI lineage: Eukaryota > Metazoa > Chordata > Actinopteri > Clupeiformes > Clupeidae > Clupea > Clupea harengus. The sequence goes on along the minus strand of NC_045172.1, from coordinate 3,103,706 downwards.
GGAACCAGAAAGTCGTATAGGACTCTATCATAGGTCTGGAATGTCAGACCTCAATATTGAGCTTGTCAGAGATGTTGGCCTAAATCAACAAAACATCAGAGAAGGAAGGTGTTCTATTGACTGTGAAATGCCCACATTGGCACCTGGCACCTGGCACCTGGCCAAACATCTTATCTGTGTTGTGAATGGGATTTTTGATGGCAGTTGTTTCACAGACTCTGCTTGGGCATACAAGTGAGTGTGTCTGTTTTTAATGGAAAGAAAACTGCCTCTCCATCTCATGTAACACCTTCTTCATCAGCGCATGGGGTTTCAAACCACATCCTGTGTACCTTTTCAAAATGGGTCAGCTCAGCCAAGAGCATATTTGGATAGATAAATCACCAGCTATGAAGATGTCTGTCATCTCTATATGTCTGTACATAACTCTCACTCAATGATCTCTGAAAATGACTACATACCAAGATGGCATTTGCCCTCTCAATGACATTTTTGGGAATTGTGTTCCTCCCCTGTTGTGTAAACAGCACAAGAAATGTACAATTTGTGCATTATGTCCTCTTAGTCAGCCGTCACCAAGTTTGCATGACCTTGTGACACTGAGCATGAAACAGAAACCATTTCTGATTCAGACAAGAAATTCACTCTTGCTATATATATATGCTAATATACTATGTACTAAAGCATATTTTTATTTGTATTCATGTGTGTGCACTGGGAACAGTTTTTGCATCTTCGCACATACGTGTGAATGACCACTACAGTGGCTGTAAGAAACGTATTAATAAAGACCTATCCATGCATCATTTCATCGTAATCACAATGACCAGGCGCACCATGTTTGTTTAGAACAGTGAAGAGTTGTGAGCGCAGGGCTAAATATATGCCCCCCTGCGACCCAGGCCCCTGCCCCTTTCCACCCCGTCAGGGCTATTTTCAGAGTAACCCCCTACAGTGACCAATAGGAGGCGTCTGTAGCCATGGACCTCGGCAGATAAGGTTTCTTTAACTGCTGGCTCCACATTGTTTAGTCCACCAGGCTGAACTGTAAACCTCTCTTTTCCCTGTTGACCACTTTTTTTTACCAGCGGTACGTGACCAAGAAGCCAGGTAGACTACTTGACTAATGTGTTTTCATTTGTAGTTGGTCTTACTTAGAATGAGTTGTTTAAAGGGTAGTTTGCAATGGGTCAGTGCTAGGGTAACAGAATGAACTCAACTTCACAAACTTTACAACAAAACACAATTATCCAGAACCAAATCTTTCAGTGAAAGCAAGGAACATAAAACTAACGTTAATAACCGAATAACTAACAAACACAGTAGTAAAGAAATGGTTAGATCTTTTCTATTCCATTGTCGTCTTATGTGACATGTGAATATGTAAACATGTTGTTTTGTGTGTGTGTGTTGTATTGTGGCGTGTCCTCTCTCACTGATGTTCCTCTGCCTGTGCATGCATGTGTACGTGTGATGGGAAGACATGTTGGATGTGCTGATCATCGGTGGGGGTCCTCACGCCCTGACACTCGCCACTCTCCTCACCCACCCCAACCACCCCGTCCCACCACCTGGCACTGACATCCTGGATGGGGTCCAGTTGAGCACAACCAAGTCCAGGCCTGGTCGCACCAGGAGCAAGAGGAGATTACCTGCAAGTGTGTCATGGGTGCTATCAGATTTTTGGGGAAACAACTGTCAATAGCCTTTTAACTTGAAAGAGAAAATGTGTACTGAAGATATGGACGATTAACACTGCCATGTAACGTGTAGTATGTGGATTTCTATTTAGACTGTCTGTGGGCCTGTGTTGTGTGCCTCTCCAGAGCCAGGGGTGGATGAGCTGGCCGGTGTGGAGCGAGTGTCCTGCCCGCCCCTGCAGCTCTGTGCGGTGGACGCCTACGGCCAGTGGACTAGCCTCTGGGAGAGCCAGTTCAAAGCTCTGAACATTCCTCACCTGCGCTCACACACACTGGTGCACACTGATCCGCTCAACAAGGTAACCTCAACCAGTGTCACACTGCACATCAGGTGTTTGATGCTTAGCAGTCCATGTTGATCCTGCAACAAGAAAATAAAGAAAAATATAGAAAGGACACTACAGATATGACCTTAAGAAACTCATTACTCAAACTTATTTTTCCATATTCCTTTGAATATACATTAAAAAAGTATTCTATGTATTGCCAAAAATGTCTAAAAGTTACAGAACACCATTAATGAATTTGGACTTCCACTCATTTCTTCAAAGCTTACATGACAAAAACAATTCATGTGTTCTCCCAGAGGGCTTTGCAGGAGTTTGTGGTGGGGAATGCCCGTGAGAATGAGCTGCATGGCCTCCCTGAGCGTGTCTACATACAGGACGAGAACGCCTTTTTCAATGACAACCGCCTGGGCAAGAGGGACAAGAAGCTCCTCAACAGCAGTGGTGTGGGCCACCAGAAGAGCCTGTGCTTCAGCCTGCCCGGCACCCAGCTCAGTGTGGACTTCTTCAGGGAGCAGGTCGGAGCACCCCTGCATGGCTGTGTCTAAGCATGACACACCTGGTGCTAGGTGAATGGGGCTTCTCATTAACAATCCTTTTATTTGTGGTTATTTAACCCCCAATAGGTTGCATGGTTGGTTTGGCCACAGCCGGTGTGATGACTGCATGGACAAATGTATGAACGGGTTCATCTTCTTCTAAGTGTGATGTCTCACGTGATTCCATGATGGAGTAAGAATATGCAGTTGTATTTACACAATAAACCACATGTGGTGTTGTATGATTGAATTGAACTACTTCTGGTGAAGAGAGAATATTGAAAATATCCCTTTGCAATAACAATAAGTACATAGTATTACTTAATTTGTGTATATTCAACAAATGATAAATAACAGGTTAATGACATATCTCAGGTAAAGATGTATCTATTTATCTATTAATCTAATCTAATCTATTGATATCATTAATAGAGGGTACAACTGATTTGTTTTGGTGCTGTTGTGCACAGGTTCATAAATACAATTTGGACAGTGTTCTTGTCAAAGGGACAGTGGACAGAATCATCCCTGTGCTCTCCGGAAAGGAAGTGCTCTACTTCCGCATTCTGATGCAAAACGGTGACACCCTAGAAGCAGAGAGGGTGGTCATGGCAACGGGGCCCACCCGAGCCCAGATGGCCAACATTCCAGCCTGGGTGCTGGCCATCGGCGAGAGCTACCCCGAGGAGAGCCTTCAGCACACAGTGCAACTCATGCACCATCTAGCCCTGCTCCGCCAGCCGCAGACAGAGGGCCCGACTCAGGAAGGCACCTGTCCATCAACTACAGGTGGGTCAGAGCCATCAGCCTCAGGGTCTGGAGATGAGGAGCAGAACCTGAGGTATAACAGATGTTCAGGTGCATAGAACAGGGGAACCCACGTTGTAGTCCTTAAGGGCAGAGTAGTTCAAGTTTTCAAGTATCCCTTCACCTCGATGTCAGGTGCATTGGCAGACACTAGAATGAGTGGTTATTAGAATGAGACCAGATAGTAGTCCAATAACAAATCACTGAATTTATCATTCACATATTAGGATTATTGGTGTAGATTTGTCTTTTGTTTTACTAGAGTTCAAGAATGAATAAATAAGGGGTGGGGAAGACACTGCTACAAAATAATTTACACTTTGCACTTTAGGCCCGCCATGTGTGTGTCAGCCAGGCCAGAGGTTACTGGTGATTGGTGGAGGCCTCTCCAGTGCTCACATTATCTCAATGGCACTACACCAAGGGGCAAGTCACATCACCTGGGTGATGCGCAAACACTTACAGGTATGTAGAGAGATAAATGGCAGCCTAATTAGCATACAGCATCTCCCTGGATGTAAATAATAATAATAATATATCACACTTAGATCCAATATATTTAAAAAAGTGTTATTTTGCATCCAATGTCTAAGATAATTTCTTCTATCCATTAGTAGCAAATGATTGTAAAATGTCAACTCTTCATCCCCCAACACTGATCTCTAGCTGAAACAGTTTGATGTGGGTGATGTGGAGAGCCTCATTGGCCGCTACTCCCACGTTGAGCACGGCATCAAGATGGACGGCCTGGCCTACCTGCGACAGTTTTATAATGAGCGGAGCCTTCACAAGCGGCTCGCCATGATCCAGCGGGCCAGGAAGGGAGGAGCCGTCACCCCTGAAGCCTACGCTCAGCTGCAGCCCTTCATCCAGTCAGGACGACTGAGCATCAAAGCCTACTGTCAGGTACAGCTAACCTGCCTGCATGTTCTGTCAGGTACAGCTAACCTGCCTGCATGTTCTGTCAGGTACAGCTAACCTGCCTGCATGTTCTGTCAGGTACAGCTAACCTGCCTGCATGTTCTGTCAGGTACAGCTAACCGGCCTACATGTTCTGTCAGGTACAGCTAACCTGCCTGCATGTTCTGTCAGGTACAGCTAACCGGCCTACATGTTCTGTCAGGTACAGCTAACCTGCCTGCATGTTCTGTCAGGTACAGCTAACCGGCCTGCATGTTCTGTCAGGTACAGCTAACCGGCCTACATGTTCTGTCAGGTACAGCTAACCTGCCTGCATGTTCTGTCAGGTACAGCTAACCTGCCTGCATGTTCTGTCAGGTACAGCTAACCGGCCTGCATGTTCTGTCAGGTACAGCTAACCTGCCTGCATGTTCTGTCAGGTCATAGGCGGAGATCCCGGGGGGGACGGGTCCCCCCCTACCATAAAGTTGTCCCCCCCAACAATCATTGAAAACTAAAAAAAAAAAAAAAAAATTAAATAAAAATACGACGACACAAGCGGTGCTAATTATAGAAATAAAAAAATGTGTTTTTTAAGTGTTGAAAAATCATGTTCCCCCTATTCCTCAAAGTGGTTTGGTTCACATGCTGTTTCCAACGGGCAGGGCTACCGGCAGCTCCGTGTTTCAGTTAATCAGCCCAGTAGCCTACACGGTCAGATTGTCAGACTGTTTCCTCCTCGGTCCCCTGTCGCTGCCGCTATGATACACGATATGTAAAGAGATTTACCTCATTCTCGAACGCAGTAAGAACATGTAAAGAAGAAGTTTTTTTCTAAACTCCATTTACGAAGTTCCAATCGATATGCACAAGTATACATAAGCTTATTAATGGATTGGCATGACAACGTGAACGTTTGCCGATAACACACGCATGCTGGTAATTAACACAGTTAAGATAGCTAGCTAGACAGTCTAGGACACTGTCCTGTCCTGTCAGGTTCATGCTAGTTAATAAACGTAGGTCTACATCTCAGTGCCTCTCAAGATTTGTTAAATTATCTGAAGTTAAATTAATGTCATCTTTTTCTGCGGTCCATGAACTAAGCTGGTATTGTAATATGGAGTGACAGTGGCGTAGGAGGTAGAGAAGTCGTATTATAATCAAAAGGTTGCTAGTTCGATTCCCTGTTGAGCTGTTTTATAACTTATTTTGAGCATCAAGTTCTCTTGAACTTTGGACATTATTTGTCTGTGAATAGATATTTCGTGTTAGTACATTTAATGCTGTTTAGATAATTCTAAAATGACTTCGAATTTCTGTTTGTAAATGTGATGGGAGAATTCGGTATTTAGCAGTTTATGCTAGCTCTCGTGAAAGCAATTTTTTCATGTCTCTCCCCCCCCCCCCCCCCCCCCCGGAATTACACTCTGAAATGTGACCATGTATTGTCCCCCCCTGCAATGAAATGGGATCTCCGCCCCTGTGTCAGGTACAGCTAACCGGCCTGCATGTTCTGTCTATGTGTGTTTATTTGTGTCTTTGAGGGTGCGTGGGTGTGTGAGGGAACCACTGTGGGATCATTGTTATGTTTTACTCATTATTGTGCCTAGCTGAGTTCTTTTTTTCTGCGTGTAAGTTTCGAAAGATATGCGCTTCCTTTTTGTCTCTAGGTTCTTAAATATAAATACAGCATTTTGGTGCACAGTTCCTCTCTCTGAAAGTCACATGAGGAACATATGGTCATGGTTATGCAATCCCTGCTGAGAGAGGGCAAAGACAAAAGATGCTCCTCGGAGGAGTTGAGTGGTCGAGAGGGTGAAAATCGCTGAATTAGGGCGTTTGAATAAGCCGGTGCCGATCCAGTGGCTGCCCAATCGGTGAGAGTGAGGAGTTTAAATGCCATTCTAAAAGCTCCAGGGAGCGAGAGAAGAGTGATTAGCAGAGGAGCTACACGTGTTCTCTTCTTTCTGAATCACATGGAACGGTCTCGCAAAACACGTGCGGGCAGACCTGTTCAAATTGAATTTGCGATTGTCTAGTTCAGAAATAACCAGGTTAAAAAAAATAGCTGGAACCACCGGTCTGGACATGTGGTGAACTGGTTGGTAAAGTGCAACCCAAATCAAACCTTCCATGGAAAAAATAGCTGGCACCACCGGATCTAGAGAAGAAAAATGTCAGCGGTTGGACATGTGGTGAACTGGTTGGTAACCCAAGTGCAACCCAAATCAAACCTTCCATGGAATAGATTGTTTTTGTTTATAAAAAGTATGCTAGACTGTGTATATGTGTGTTCCGTATAGCTCACGGAATGGAAATGAGTGTCTATAAAGGATGCATTTGGGCTCACAGTCCTTGGGATTTGCTCTCAATTCCCTGGTCAAGAATGCCACCCCCTGCTGGGCATAAAGATGCAACCTCTGCTCACTGCTGCGTGTTTGGCTGGTCTTTACTAATTTGACCCACACCTCTCATGGGAGGGTATGTCAGATTCCTGATTTCAAAAAATGTCCTCTGCCAACCAATGAATCCAGGACACACTGACAAGCTAAACATTAAACCCCCTTCTATGTAGGTCTCTCAGGCCAAATGGTGCTACCAGAGTCAGATGTGGAAACTGGCCCTCAGCTGTGGAGACCACTGGACAGGGGACAAAATCTGGCTGTCCACAGGCTGCAAACTAGATGTGAAGCAAGACCCAATGCTCTCTGATATAATGAAGGAGTTTCCCATACAGGTGAGCCAGCACTGTCTGACAGGTAAACCATGATAGTATAGACAGACTGGACACCAACCATGTGGTTTCTGTAGGTCATTGATGGCTGGCCGTGTATTTTGGAAAATCTGCAGTGGGATGCAGGATGTCCACTCTACGTCATGGGACAATATGCTGCACTTCAGGTGACAGGTTTATTAATATATTTGCTAATCGAATTGTATAGTTACACATAACGTGAATAAACATTATGGGATGAAGCCAATGCACTACCTTATTTCAAATACTCAATTATCTTTGACGCAGATCGGACCTCATGCGGTGAATCTTGCAGGCGGACAAGCAGCAAGTTTCCGGATAGCTAGGGACATCCTCAGTCACCACAGCGGAAAGGGGCAAACGAAAACAACACCTCTAAAAAAAGAGAAAGCACTGACAGATGACTACATTATGAACATGCATGGCTTAATGTGGCTTTGACGCCGCCACTCCTAGTCAGAATGATGCAATTTCCCTGAACGTAAACAAAGATACCATCATTTCATAAACATTCATAACCGTATTGAGCAGGCCTTTACGGGGCCAGTGTGGTTAGTACGGTATTTCCTGTTTTTTATCTCTGGAAAGTATCTTTACAAGTGTTTGTAACCCACCCTCCCCTTCCCCCACTTTCCTTCTGCGATGCGCAATGTGTTACCTCCAGGTATGAAATGCGCCGTACAAATAAAGTTTGATTTGATAAACCATGACCATTGACATTGCATAATATGTTCTTACAATGGTAGCCCAACTATTTTCATCTGCATTTGTTGACATATAAATATAACAGTGTGAGAAATAATGAGTATTTCTATATACTGCATAGAACAATAGCCACGGCTACCTTCGTGACTTCCTGGTTCTAGTGTGCAACAATGTGCATTTGACACCAAGCCCAGATAGTGGCTGAACGCGGAGGATCAGGGCCAGATCCGCCCCAGAGTTGTTTTGCCGCAACACAGGTGACAACATTGAGTTATGTAGGCAACGTCAACAGGTTAGGTGGCAGTAAGACACAGTGCGATATTAAGGAACCGTCGGGTCTTGCGGTTATATCAGGCGAGGGATTTCTTTCAAAATGTACTAGCCACTGTCATCAGTGCAAACTGCGTCTGAGTTTTAGAACAGAACAGGCTAAAAGGCTATAGCAAGATGAAAGTAAGAAGAGTCGGCAAAACGGTCCTAAGCGTTGTACAGGCCGAGGGTGTGGGTGCTTTTGTGCGCAGGTGTATTGGGAGAAATGATGTGAGTAGCTCGGGCAGCCCAAGTCCATGCTTTGTATTTTTTTTTTTACTCAACGGTTCATACCTTTTGCTGTTTATTTTAATTTTTTGTAAAGTACAAACATGAACAGTTTAAACGTAACAGGTTCACAGCAGTCACTCAAGACATATATTTTTTTCTTGCAGCTTAAGAATTTAGACCCCTTTCTGATGTTAGATGAATTCCGTGTCAGCAAGCCTGCAGGTTTTCCTGATCATCCACACAGAGGATTCGAAACCGTAAGAAGCAATTTCTCCTTGCACCAATCTGTCCACAGTGTTTCTTGAGAAAAAGGGCTAGGAATATAATGAATACACTTTCTATTACTACCAGTAGATGGCACCATTGTGTAGCTCTAGTAAAACAAACGAGAGGGATGTCGACCTTAAAGAATACCGAATCACACGACAAGATATGTCCAGACTTACTGACTACTCCTTATCGAAATTCACCAAATCACTGAGACGTGTACAATTATCGGAATTAATTGTGTCGGGTAACGTTTATATCATCGTCTATATTGTACGGACCCCCAAAGGGTCATGGTGGTGATTTTTTCCCCCAGTGATATTTTTTTGTTCCCTCACAATACTTTTGCATTTCCTCGCATTGCATTTCCTAGCAATCCCCTACAGTCAGTGGTCGCCCATGTTCTTTATGATTTGGCGTTCAATGAACATTATTATCTTTTGTGGGATAGAAAAACAGTTAGGGGCTTCTGTATGGGCCACCCTAAGGGTCATGTGTTGATTTATTTTTTGTCTGTGCTACTTTTGTGTTCCCTCACAATAGTGTGGGAGGGAAGGGCGAGGGAAAGTCAAATAATTGTGAGGGGATCCAAAATGATTGCAAATAAATCATCTCTGGAAAAAAAAAACACCTTGACCCCTTAGGGGCTCTATAGTTCCGGGGGTGTTTTTTTTTAAAAAAAAAATTTTAACCATCATAGCGTTTAAAGGTATTGCTTGATAGGTGGTTCTAAAGCAGCTTCTAGCATAACCTGCCCAATGTACTAAAGTAACAGCGCACACCCAATCAAGACTATTATAAAAGCCGAATGTCCATAACTGCTCAATGTACGGCAGAAAGCTAGCTAGCTGAATAACTGAATGCACAAAAGAGAGAACTCACAAAGTCATGACATGAGTGCTCAAAAGTGAATTTATTACAAAACCAAAAATAGTAGAATTCAGATATATTGTTTTACAATCATTTTATTTTATTGCATAATTATTTATTTGGGGGGGGGGGGGGTAGACTTAATGTTTAGACTGCCTATGTATCTAGTACTGTTGGACATTGCGTCATTCTGAAGGAACAGTGAAATAATGATTCAGGGAAAAGAGTGTAGTTATTTGGTCTTTGTCGAAGATTTGTGCATTGGGATAAATCCTGCAATGCCAGTAGCATTATGCCTCCAGTAGTATTGGAAGAGTAATATTGAATATCCCTATATTACACCTCCAGAAAAACATTGTTGTTAGTCTAGAAAAAAGAACCGTTCATAACACAAAAATATTTTTTGACAATTGCACCTTAAGGGATGTTCGGTTTTAGCGCATGTTTTAGCATGTTTTGTTAAAATACCCTCTTCTCAGCTAATGCCCTGCTGTAAGCGATTGCATTGAGTTGGGCTTTCTTTATAGGCAAAACAAGACGTTTTATGTGTACAGGCACACACATTGCTGTGAGCAGGTTGAGTCGAAATGAGTGGAATAATGTGTGTGTGTGTGTGTGTGTGTGTGTGTGTGTGTGTGTGTGTGTGTGTGTGTGTGTGTGTGTGTGACAGAGAGAGAGAGTTTCTGAACAAATACACTGTAACATGCATCAAATTTAAACAGTGCAATCATCGAATTCCGTATTGCTGTTATTTGACAGCATAAGACTGTTTAAACTTTAAAAATATAAAAGATGGTCTAAGATATGACATGAAACATTGTGTGATGTATTGTAACTCTCATGTATTTGCTATCACCTTCTGACCTATATCAAATTGTGAATAACAAATCTTCATTCATTCATGGATTCTAATGTTTCAGCAATGAGATAGGTTTGCAAATCTTTAAAAAGGAAGAAAGAAAGAAAGAAAGAAAGAGAGAGAGAGAGAGAGGGAGAGTGGCCCGTGCCAGACTTCCCAGAATGCAGTGTCACAGGTGTGTTTGCTTGCAGTCACATGACCCTGAGATCACAGCTGCACTGGAAGATCACAGACCCCTCCCAGCTGGAGAGCGGCTGGCTGGCCAGAGACAGATGTTGACCTCCGACCCCCCGACTCTCTTCTTCCTGTCAAGTGTCTCTTCTTTGTGGGAGAGAACATGTGACCCTGTTTGATCGGGCATTATGGCCACAGTCATTCTAAAGCAAGGTCCACCATGAAAGTGCAGAGTTTGATCTGATTAACCTCAAAAGTAGCAGCTCTTTTATACGATGAGGATTGTTCCAGAATTCATGAACTATCCACAACTGTTGTTTCTACTGCAGCAGCCCTTTGTAAGAGGATTGGATGAGAGGCCATTTGCTCGGGTATTTAGAGTGAAACATGAAGTATGTTAGTTCCATTACATACTTCACTCACACATGCTGCTGATGTTCTTTATGTATTTAGAGTGAAACATGAAGTATGCTAGTTCCATTACATACTTCACTCACACATGCTGCTGATGTTCTTTATGTATTTAGAGTGAAACATGAAGTATGCTAGTTCCATTACATACTTCACTCACACATGCTGCTGATGTTCTTTATGTATTTAGAGTGAAACATGAAGTATGTTAGTTCCATTACATACTTCACTCACACATGCTGCTGATGTTCTTTATGTTCCATGCATGCTCTCCAGCTATGCAATCATATCCTGTTAGTTCTCCTTCTGAAAACTGTGCAACAGGTTTGAAATATGTGTTACCCTTTCACCCAGATAACCTACATTTATGTATTTGATTTATGTCTGGACAAGTGGAGGAGGGTGATGTCTTCTCTTTTTTGTAAACCTTTCCTCAAAATGTTTCTTATAATGTCTCATACAATGTTACATATTTCAGTTGTGTTTGTATATCAATTTATTTGTTTTGCTTTTGTCTCTATCTAAAATGATTTCATGTTATTTAGTCACTTTATTCATTGCATTGCTTAGCTTTGGGCATGGATATTGATGCATGAGGAGCCACATGGTGTGCTTTCCTTTGGGCAGGTCACCTATCTCTCTCTGTGTAGGTCACCCATCTCTCTTTCCTGGTCTCTGTGCAGGTCGCTCACATATCTCTCTCTCTCCTGGTCTCTGTGCAGGTCACTTATCTCCTGAAAGGCACTTCAGCACATGAGGATTTCTGTGGCCACTTTGGGAAACTGGAGGCAGGAGACCTGCAGGTACGTGTCAGGGACTCGAATCCCACCTCTTAGTCCCTATGTTGAGTCTGGGCACTAGGAACATGCGCTGTAGACATGATGAGCTATTTCAACCTGAAAAAGTGAAAAAGTGCATCGAGGCTCTCTCACACACAGACAACTCCTCTGCACACACACACACACACACACACACACACACACACACACACTCTCGCTCTCTCTCTCTCACACACACACACGCACACACACACACACACACACACACACACTCTCTCTCTCTCTCTCTCTCACACACACATGCACACGCACACTCATACAAGCAGCTACACCTAATGAGAGATCATGCCTCCAGGCGATTTCCTGTATTTTCAGAGTCGTAAAGCTGTTTTCCCCTTGTGCCTGGTCAGCAAGGGTATGTTTTAATGGGCCCTAGACGTCTGTAGTCCTCTGCACCATTGCCACTGCGCTAACCAGAGGCTAGTGGGTTCCCCTCGCAGCAGAAAATCGCATCGCACAAATCTGGCCTTGACTGGAAGAGCGCAGTGGAGCACGGTGTAAAAAGCTGCTGACTAGGCCCTGGCGTCTTCTTCCTGTACTGGAGCAACTGTGCCTAGCGCAGGCAGTCTCCCCTGTGATGCCCCTCAGCCTTCAGGGAAGAGAGTGGAAATTTCCATTAAGTGGATGGAGCTAGGGGAGACGACCCACAAGATTATTACGGTTTTTTACTTTTATTTTGTTGTCCTTATGGTTAGGTATACAGCTTGCTTAAGTTAAGACATCTGTGCGTTGTTTTATTTGCAACATACTTATTTTACAGTGGACTCTACGCAATAGTGTTTAAATTACTAGCCCTTTAAAAATGTCTGTGTCTGGCTGTGTGTGGCTGTGTGTCCATGTTTGCGTGCGCTCTACAGTGGATGACTGCGGGCCGAGGGGTGGTCCATGCAGAGATGCCAGTGTCGGAGGAGCCCATCCATGGCCTTCAACTGTGGGTGAATCTGAAGAGAGCCAACAAGATGGTGGAGCCGCAGTACCAAGAGCTGAAGGCGCATGAGATCCCCAAGCCCAGCAGAGATGGCGTTACTGTAGCAGTCATCTCTGGGGAGGCCCTGGAGGTGAAGGTGAGGGGGAATTTGGAGTCTAGTTCTCAGCAAATTCAGCTCTGCACTCAGTTGGAACTTCTGCTTTACACCCATAATTAGTGAGCAAATAGTGAGTTTCTACAGTCTTGCAAATTCATACTACAAATTAATGAACAGTACTATACTCCTATTCACGTAGATCAATCAGGGCGCCTAACATTACATGTCTTTTGTGAGAGAATTCTTTTGTGAGAGACTTAAAAAAAAACATTACACAGTTAATCAAGTTCCTTATTGCAGGTGCACCTGAGAAAACACCTGTTTTTTTGCTATATCCCCTCTCTTTCTTTGAACAATCTTTTGAGGAACTGAGTCAGAAAGGTGCTTTATGGCTCACAGTCATCTTGAACAATGGGCGGTGACTTAGACTAATTATCTGGAGCCTCTGCTCCAGACAGTCTTGCTGTTATATTGCAACAAACCCAAGCCCTTTGATTTATGCTTTGACATTTGGATCAGCCGCACACATTACGCCTACTACTGCATCTTCGCGTTTGTCTGGCCGGATAAACACAGGAAATGAAGAGCAGATTTCCATGAAGACTATCCTTTTCCTCTCCTATTTAGCTAGTTGGCAAGTTGTTTTCCTTTTAATTCTTTCCCTTGCCCATGGGGTTGGATTGGGTTACTGTAGGGCAGGCCGCGACATCCTAATGAAGACCATAGGGTGTGATGTAGGTCAGACAGTGCTTTCCCAAGGCTGGCGGGTACTGCGTTAGATTGGCATGGTGCGGCTGGGGTGACTGGCAAGGAGTTGGCAAGGCCTTGCGGTGACTGGCAAGAGTTGGCAAGGAGTTGGCAAGGCCTTGCGGTGACTGAGGTGGTTGGCATCTCTCACAGCTTATCTGGCGGGAACAAGGAGGAGTGAGTGTGGGAAGACGGAGAGTGGTGGTGAACCAGAGAGACATGAGAGTATGAATCTTATTTATCTCCTCTCTGTTCCTTGTTCTCTGTCCATCTTGCAGTCCAGGGTCTACACGCGCACCCCTACTATCTTTCTTGATTTCAAGCTGAAGCCAGGTGCAACGCATGTACAGCCAATAACTACAGGTAAGACAAATCACTCTCCATGTTGTAGTTGACATTGTCAACAGGCTATATGAAAGGTGAAAATTCACCCTAGTTACCTCAGGACTCCGGAGCTGCACATAAGTATATTTATAAGACAAACAACATTTGCAATCGGGCTCACTCCCAGCACAAGGCTGAAAGTGAAGCCATATTAAACACATCGCACAAGGTTTATATAGACAGAAAGTTAAGCGTTCAGCAGCGAAAACAACGTGGTGGATTTCTGACGTCCGAGGCACGGATGGAAGTTTTGCACAAGGTCGGAAGAAGCACAGTTCGACCCTTCTTATCACTTCTGGTCTAAACATGGTCTTGTACATATGCAGACTAAGTGGCACCTAATAATCTAAATTACACACACACACACACAGAAAAGCCATGTTCCTGCTTTCATAAGCACATGATTCATACAAGGAATATATTGATACAAGGCACTTGATTCATATATTCTTAAGTCATTAACAGTGCTTGGAAATTATCTCCATCACTAAATATTGTTGCTTTCTATATATTTAACTTGGAGTCCCATGTTGTCTAGCTGGTTAAGTTCATTTTTGTCAGGGGCCTAAAATATCAGTGTGAATCCCCTTCTGCTCAAAAACAACCAAGAAAGATACTCTACCCACGCTGCTAGCTTACCTGGCCCTTTGTAACTGCATGTTTCTACCACAATGACCTAATGCTGGACTGTGCCAGGGCCAGGAAGTTTATGAGTCATCATAGTGGCTATGCAAAGCAGTGCAGGAAGCCTGAGGTTTTTCTTCACATAAAAACGCAGCAGTAAATGTACACGAACGAGTCATGCTGCGTGTTCTCATGTCTCCATCAGCTCCACATCACACTCTTTCTTTTAGAATCCGATCAGCCCATTCACCAACAGAATGAAAGCACTGCACTGCATTTACCTTGTATACTGGTCATCTTTTCATATCAAAATGGATTCAAAATATATTCTTTTTCAAACGATGGCATCTGAAAATATTACATAATGTCATCTGTAAGCTATGTGATGCTCAAGGCTCTGACTCTCGGAGTGCTGATGAATGGGTCTCATGCATTCTGCAGTTGAGAGGGTCATAGATTTGAGCATGTCTGTGGTCTCATGTCACATGGCAAGTCATAAATCCTCACAAAAAGTCGGTGTGTGCTCGGACACACGCAGTTAATTCATATAGTTACATCACAGCGTCGTAAAGGTCACTCCCCCCCGGGAACGGAAGGCGTCCACTTTGCAAAGGGAATTATATTACAAATATCTTTATTGATAGTTCAGTTGGCCATAATCAGCGCAAACGTGCATTGGTCACGGAAAAGGCCAGGGGTTTCTTTAGGACGATGCACTGCAGTGCCGTCTTGTGGGGGTTGAGATTCAAATGTTATAGCTTCATTCTTGTTTCTCCTTTTTTATTTCAGGATGGACAGCATTTATTTACACCCTCTCTGGAAATGTGTGTGTTGGTGAGTGGTGCAGTTTAAAAAGGTCATTGAAAGGCCTCCTTTCTTTCACAACATTTATAAAATGCCCCATTCCCCTTTTAGGCAACATGGGATATATTACTTAACACTTAGCAGGTGCATTTATTTGATTATTTTATTTGCTTCTCCCTCTGTTGGATATCTGACATTAAAGTTGAAGCCTCCGTGTGATCTCTGGCCAATGGCTACTCCCCATCTTTGGAAAGGCCAAACCCTTGATGTTTAAAATTCATGGACACTATTTGATTATTTCCAGGTTTAAATGGTTGAAAAGTACACTTCCAGTAAAGGAACTGGCATTAGCTTGTAAAGAGAATCTGCCCTGCATTTGAACCTTAGGCTAGCACTTTAACGCTTTATAAAGGACATTGTAATGTTTTCACATTCAATGTTTGTTAATATGAACATACTGTATGGTGGTGTGGACTGTGGTCAGCTGTTCATGCAGCATCCTGTTTTGTCTTCTGCCCCAGAATGTGGGTGTTATTCATACTTCTCTGGAAGTGTCTCACTAGTCCCAACATTCTGGTCTGCCCCAAATTCACGATACGTTTGATGGTATTATGCTGCTATGGCTTCAGTCTACTGACATTGTCTCGTTTCTTCTAGCCTTTCATGAGAAAAAGCACTGTCTGTTTGTCTGGACACGCCCGGTTTGTGTTCATTGGAGATTATATGTCAACATGTTATCCTTAAATATTCACTTCCCCTTGCTCACCTTTCTAGTTGGGTATAACATGTCATCTAATAAGATTAGGCAGCTAATAAAGTTCTCCTTCTTCAATCAACTGGTTTTTACAATTCTTCATAATTTGATGTATTGGGGCATAATTGTTTTCAGATGCCTCAGAAAATGAGGGGGAACCTTTTCTTTGGAAATTCCTTGGAAGCCAACATTGAATGAAGAAAACCGCTGTATTAACATACATCCTTGCATCAATGCAGCCACAGCTGTATCCAATAAACAACAGGGTCGGCCACAACAAAGCTAGAGCTTTCAGGCGTTTGTGTTAGACTGGGTGCAGGAAATCTGGTTAACATTTGATGAGGAGGGTGATCATTATCTCCAGCATATTTGATGGGACTGTATTTTGAAGTGGACTGCAGTCTTCACAGGCAATAGGCATAGGCAATCATCAGAATGGCATTCACGGGGCCTCAGTTGTGAGAGAGACCCGAGTCATGCCAATGGCAGCTGGGGTGGGTGTTGAGGCTGTAGGCTATATTTTACGTTTGATCCCTGATTGTTTAACAGCTTCGTGTGTTTCTTTTCAGGTCCACCTGAGGACCAGCAGCAAATAGAACCACATCACACAGTGGTTCTTGAAGATGGAGATTTCATTAGAGTAGAGAACAAGGTGCTTCACAAGAACCTCATCACACAGTGGTACACCCACACACACACACACACACACACACACACACACACACACACACACACACACACAAATACAACCTCATCACAGTGGTACTTGAAGATGGAGATTTCATTAGAGTAGAGAACAAGGTGCTTCACAAGAACCTCATCACACAGTGGTACACCCACACACACACACACACACACAAATACAACCTCATCACAGTGGTACTTGAAGGTGGAGATTTCATTAGAATAGAGAATAAGGTGCTTCACAAGAATCCAGTATGCCTTGCCCGTAATATACTATTCCAGCTTTGCTATTTTTCAACTTTATTATTGTATTCAAATGTACTATTTACTATTGACTCCCATTTATAACAAACTATGCAAACAGAAAACAACAATGTCTCAGCACAGTACAGTGTGGTCAGTTTGGTCTGAACATTTAATTTCATAAGTGAACAAATGTGTGTGTCCCCCTCCCAACAGGCAGCTGAGGAGTCCCATTTTGTACTGATTGCAGGAGAACCCATCCATGAACCAGTGGTCCAACATGGTAGTGGCAGTCATTACTCAACCTAATGTGCTTTGCTTCATGGGAACTGTTTATGTTATTTCTAGAACTTTACAGTACAGTACAGTGACACATTGGCTTGTCATTATTTGTTTTTATCTGTAGGTCCCTTCGTCATGAACACGGAGGAGGAGATCACACAAGCCATCAGAGACTATAAAACAAAAACCAATGGATTTCAGAGGGCAAAGGCTTGGCGATCAAAAATTGCTCAGTAATTTGCTTGTGTCCCCTAAAATGTCCACTGTAATAATACTTAATTTGGTGTGCTGTGCTTCAAAGTGCATGTGTATAATGTAGTCATCTCTCAGGCATTAAAATATTTATCAGAAGTTGTTTGTACACCATTTCCAACCCGTTGCTCCATTAAAGTACGGCTAAACAGCTACCCGGCAATGTCTCCTTTCCATCAGCTGCTCTCCGATCAAGTCATTAGCGTGGTATCAGACCATTAGAGTGAGGGGAGTGTGTGTGTGTGTGTGTGTGTGTGTGTAGTTGTGTGTGTGTGTGTGTGTAGTTGTGTGTGTGTGTAGTTGGTCTGCTCTGCGTCACATCTCGCATTTCAGGCTCCTTTGTGGAGTGACGTCGGACAGCAGCGCAGTGGTGGCTAACCCTCCTATAAACTCCAGCCCAGACAATTAGCCGAGGTTGGGGCTGGGAGGTGGTTCCAGAGCCAAGCTCTCTCCCTCTCCCCATTCCCTCCTCCTCCTCCTCCACCGCGCCTCCCCTTACCCCCACCTCCCTTCACCTCCGCAGCAGAGAGAGGTCTGGATTGCATTTAAAACCACATGTTCCTCTGTGTCGAGCCCATATGAGCTGTGAACCGGGGGTTGGGAACCCGGTGACAACTCCAAACGAGACGACCTGAGACGTACGATGAACGCCTTGCAGACGATGCTGCCGGCCGGAGGGGAGGGGAACTAGCCCTGTGGCAGCGTCTCGCACACCCACACCCCTGACTTGCATACACACACACACACCCACACAGATACACACACACACACACAGACACACACACACACAAACACACACACACACACACAGACACAGACACAGACACAGACACAGACACATACTCACACACAGACACAGACACAGACACATACACATACTCACACACAAAACCACACACAAGGATCTGAGGACGGTTGAGCCGGGCCAAGCCGGGGTTAAGATGTTGAAGACAGATATTAGTCCTTACTGAGGCGGCCATAGAGAGGAACAAGAGAGAGACAGCCAATGAGAAAGAGATCTTTTGTAATTCTCAAGCCCTCTCTTGTGTCTGGTTCAAAGACGCTTCCCAGGACCTTCTTGAAAGTAGAGGGTGTGTTTTCTTCTTTTTTTTTTTTTTTTAAAGAGGAAACTCCATTTGGCTTCTGCGGAGGTGTCTCATTTTGGCAGGTTCTTCCCCCACTCTCTCACTCACTGTGCCGGGACCTCACGTGTGTGTGTGTGTGTGTGTGTGTGTGTGTGTGTGTGAGTGTGTGTGTGTGTGGTCTCACTGGGTTGTCCAGAGACTGACTTTTTTCATCATTATTGTATGTGAAGCAGAAGATCCTCCTCTGTCTCCATCAGAGCTTTCTCCCTCTCTGGCAACTGCAGCACAGGATGTGGACTCTCACCCGAGTGCTCTCGCACATGCTGCTGCTGCTCTGTGGACTAAAGCTGATGCTGGCTGCCGAGGACCACAGAGTGAGTATCTGCAGGCGATGCATTTTTGTGCTTAAATGACTTTGTGTACTAATCAATGGAATCTATCAATCTGCTTCCTGGGATGACTCAGAACCTGTACAGAAAGGGACTGTCTGGGCTGCAATACATATTGTACTAGAATTGGGTTTGAACCACTTTTCGATGATTTCCAAATCTGTCCAATGTTTCTTTTTTTTCAAAGAGATCAGTTGTGGAGCGTATGTTGAAATGGACTATGTTGATTTTGTGTTAATGAATGAAGTGAGTGTGCCTACTGTACATGGGAATGAAAGCTCTGTTTGCTATCTTGAATGGGTGGACTGATCTTTGTGTGATTTCAGTCACATTCACTTGCCTTGGGCTTTCCTTCACTTTCGCTTGCTGTTGCTTGTGTAAGGAAACGTTCCATGTGAAACAGCTTAATGTCTTAGGCGTAAAGAGGAACTGTTGCCAAGGAGACCTGTGTGCGATCTCTTCAACAGTCTGCATTTGTGTTTCTCAATTTTTTTTTCCAGACTGTCTATCTCTCACTCCCCCGTCTCCTCCCCTCTCTCTCTCTCTCTCTCTCTCTCTTTCTATTTCTCCTTCCTCTCTCTCTCCCATTTCTTTTTCCCCTCTCCCTGTCACCCTTGGGGCCCCTCACGTCATTAGTGACTCTGTCTCCCTCTCACACTTACAGGAGGAAATCTGTTTCTATCTTCTATTCTCATTCTCTCTCTCACTCTCTCTCTCTCTCTCTCTCTCTCTCACACACACACACACACACACACACACCCTATTCTACTGCTCATGCTTTCTGTTTCATCTCTGCTTTCTTGCATGTTGTTGTTGCATTTTGTCTTAAGTGGAAGCAGGCGACTCCACCCTGACATATTGAATGGATCAGAGGGTTCCTGTCACTGCTCTGACTCGGGGAAATAAAGCAAACAGACCTTGGTGCTGACGAGTGTATTGTTGCACGACAGGCCTCCCTGCCCCGGCCTCCACACTTCAACTTTCCATCCTCTTTGCGGCTTTTCCCGTCTCGTAAAGGGATCAGTGGAAACCCCTCGTCTCCCCGCTTTTTTCACTGTCACAACCACACCCTTCGCGTAGTAAACATTTAAGACTTCTAATTGCCCAAAATGTTTTTTGAAATCAGGCAACTTAAATATTATAACATTTGAATTACCACATATGGTATAGATTATAGAGGCATACGCAATAATAGCTTTTACAGGCACGGCATTTTTTCCCCTGCAGATTGGTGCGCACACTTGTGCACGGTGCCTTAGCCGAGGGCGATGTGGAAAATCAAAGTCTCCTGTTGTTTCTCGTGCGCCGAATGGGTTGCGCAAGCACTCTGCTAATGATCTCCACAGCGCCAGTGACGATCTGGGTACCTCAAATTATGAAACTTTCCTCACCGTTCCCCCATTAGTGCCTGTGTAAGAGAGGGTGCCACAAGCTGTTAAAAAAATGTTCGCCCCGCAGCTGTTACGGTTCATGGGGAGCTCGTAAAAAGCCAGCGCTCACTGAAACAACGGCAATCATCTGTGGGCTTCTCCCAACATCCCGCCATCAGTTTCATGCCATCCCAGTCTCTGCAGAGCGGCTGAACAGGTGGTCCATGGGAAAATCTGTGTCTGTGGGGCTACAGCTGTTGAACATGGGCCGCTGCCAAAGGATGTTCTCGCTGTCAGGGGGGAGACATTCTGTGCCAGCGTCATGTAATGGCACTTGCTCAAGCTCCTATAAAGAATCACACAATGCTTCACATTGAGTCAGTTTTCCCTCAAAAGGTCAGAGATGCTTTGATAGTGTTGGCATTTGAGCTGCTTGGGTATGCTTAGAAGACTTATTATATTAAGGACCAGGCAATTCTAAAGACAGAACTAGAGCCTGTTTGTTGAAGTTTTTCTCTCAGTTTAGCTTAGCCTGATTTAAAGAAAATGTTTGGATAGATTTGAGAAAGGTACCCTTATTTTGCATGAAAAATTACTCAGCCGTAAGGCTCAACGTGAATAACCAGTCAGACAACATTCCACTACATGAACTTCTGTGCAGGGGCGGCGCCAGGGGGGGGGGGGCTAGGGGGTGCTATAGCTCCCCCTGGATTAGCCATAGCACCCCCAAGAAAATAATGGTTTATTTATTATTGTTATTAATTTAATTCTGCGTTCTTAATTTAATTTATTGTGTGATAATAATATTTCAATCACAAAAGAAAATAATAACAGATTGAAATGAACAGATTGTTCACGTAGCACGACAGAGACACGTCGCATGCGTGAACGTTGACGTTTCCTGGCGATTGAAGGAGAAAGAGAGCTAGTGCACTGTCAAAGTCAAGCGGTAGTATCAACAAATTCACAATAATGGATCGGTTTTTGATACCCAAAATTCTACGAGTAGAAGAATCATGTGACGTTGAAGAAGAAGAAGAAATGCAAGGGGTATCTGAATCTGATTTAGAAGAAGAGGAACGTCGTGGTCAAAGAGATCCTACACCTCTACTGAGGGTGCTAGCCGTGCTACACCTGGTCTGCTGGGTTGCCCGGATTTTGCTTTTCCAGCATAGTTTTGTTTGCATTTTTGCCTGTTCTTTACGAGTTGTATTGTACAATGATACAATGATCTAGCTCTGATTATTGTGGTTTTGAGTGCCTACTGTTTTGTTTCATTCCCTTTTAAAAGGGGCCTGCATCTTTACACCGTTTAAGATTTAAGGTGGAACGGTCTTGTTAGATGTGTAACATTAATGAATGCGGTCTCTTTTTGGGATTTTTCGGGATCCGCCTTAAAAAATCAGAGCTTCTAGCCTAGGACGAGCAGTCTGTCTGTGCTAGCCAGTTATACATAAGCTTCTATGTTTTTATTGATTGTGACCTGAAATAATATATACTTTTTGAAAGCATTTCTGACTCTTTGACTGTTTTAGTTAATTCTATCTGCTATTCTAATTTGCCCCCTTTAGTTTAGAATGTATTGAACTATTTATGTTTAGTTTAATTTGTCAGACATGGTAGTGGTGACCTGGTGGTCATCTGGCGCCAACTTTAACCCCCAATGAAGTAAGTGAAGTATTTGGGATTGCGGAATCTATAACATGCTGATGCTGCATGCATTTTGTCAGTGACCGTCGCAGAGGAACACGGCTATGTGCGCGTCAGTCGGAAGCAGCCTAATGATAATAATAATAGACCTACGATCGATTTGTATGGCGCTTTTCATGGACCACAAAGACGCTTCAGAGAGCAAACATGTAAACAGATATGACGATATGGTGGGGAGGTGTTGTAGTAGAGAACCATGTGACACGTATGCTATCACCCTAATTTCATAGCACCCTCGGTAAAACGCCGAGCACCCCCATAGCACCTGCAGCAAAAAATCTCTGGCGCCGCCACTGCTTCTGTGTCTCAAACTCAAACTCCTGTGCTTTGCCACTCTCCTGTCACTAGAAGCTTTGTCATGGTCACACCTTGACGCATCAGAGTGCCCACAGCATGTAGGACTATACTTCCCCCTTGTGGTTAGAACAGGAAATATCGGACAGTGAACCTCACTGAGAGTTACCTTATATTTGTCTTGATAATGATATGATAGTGATTGACAGTGTTTCGACTTCATTACCGTCTGGGTTGAAAAGAATGATTTGATCTTGGAGGGCTCTGTCTTGTCTAGAACTGACATTTTGAAATGTGGACAAGGCTTTATTAAATCTTTTAAAGACATGTTCCAAATATGAAGCCAAATAACACATTGGATTTGTCCATTATCTAAAATGTTCATACAGCTCCAAAGTCCCCAGGAAAACCGTTGGGCGAAAGAAGTGCGGTCGGCCTCAAGCCTTGAGGAGTTCCTGAGGCTAACTAACTTCCCCGACTGGAAGCTGTGGAAATGCCGTCTGAAGCTGAAGCACCTGGACTCGTCTCAGCTGATGGAGTACCGCGCCCCCTCCCACCGCTCCACACGATATGCCTCCGCCTCCTATAGTCTGGAGATTTTGAAAGGTACATTCTCAGGGGCAGCCACACACTGAGATAAAAGAGTACAGTCGGTTATTGAGGTGATTTCGAGTTTTATGTTCACAGTTTTGAGGCCAAGCCTGGAGTATGTTCAGAAGAACATTCAGACATCCATCAGTGGTTGTTCTTCAATGTGTTTAATCTCATCAGCAACTCTGAGTTTACCCTTTTTTCTCTTGTTAAAAGTCAGAGAATGAAAAACGACAATATTGAGGAAAAGGCCAAATAATTTTCCTCCATCCTCAGTCTTGGTGACCATCAATAACACACAAACACACTATAACTCACATACTCAGACACAATATAACTCACATACTCAGACACACTATAACTCACATACTCAAACACACTATAACTCACATACTCAAACACACTATAACTCACATACTCAAAAACACTATAACTCACATACACAAACTTCTTTTTTTATCTTACTTGCAAGTCCCTGTAATAATGTATCACATGATGGGCTTTTAACAGACCGCGAGCACCTCACCTAGAATCTCACAGGGTATGGTAGGGTAGATGCTGAGGTAATGACTGTAGATTCCATTATGGATAGAAAGATTCAGAGATAGATTCCATGAGAATCTACACACATAGGGCACTGCCCTGCCCCATTCCCTTAAACTGCAAGAAGGAATTGCTGACCAGCTTCATTGCAAATGTCATTTTAGTGAAGAGTTTAGTTTAGAGTGTTTTAATTAAATTGATTGGCCTACTACCACTGGGCAGCCATTAGTTATTGAAAATTGGAGAACTGTGAACTGTGAGTTCCATATGAACTGAAGGGCAAAAAATGATTGCCGATCCAGACCACCTGATGTTCAGTGAACTGCACTCAAAGATCCAGACTACCTGATGTTCAGTGAACTGCACTCAAAGTTCCAGACTACCTGATGTTCAGTGAACTACACTCAAAGATCCAGACTACCTGATGTTTAGTGAACTGCACTCAAAGATCCAGACTACCTGATGTTCAGTGAATTCACTGCCTTTCCCCTCACAGTGAGAGCTCATTGTCTATGGAGCCTAGCATAATAGAATGATGCTCTCCCCCTACAACAACACATCAACACAAACAACATTGTGTGTAATATTTTCAGATCTAATGGGGAAATGAAGCATTGCTTGGTTTGTTCTGTGTGTATGTGTGTGACGCATGAAAGAGTGACAGGGAGAGCTGGGGAGATGGAGATGTACACTATGCAGTTTGTGTGAAAGAAATGTGTGTGTGGGCAGCTGGTTGGGTGAATGAGGAGGTTGCTTTAATTCAGAAGGTGGGGACAGGGCCACGATAATGATCACCCTGATGAGTCATGAAAATGAAGCCTAATAAGATGAGCGCTCACTCACTCTCGAGGTGTTAGATTGACATTTCGTCTTGGGGCTACCTATAATTAAAGTGACATTTACTTCTACGACTAGATAAAATGAAGTCAGTGAAGTTCACGTAAAGTAAAGTCTAAGAGCAGATGGCTTCTCCCCTTGTTCCTCAGCTATTGACGACGAGTGGCAGAAGACCCAGTGTATGCCCAGGGAGACGTGTGTGGATGTGGCCAAGGAGCTGGGCACGCCGACAGCCATGTTCTTCAAGCCGCCGTGCGTCTCCGTCTTCAGGTGTAATGGCTGCTGCAACAAAGAGGGAGTCACCTGCAGGAACACCAGCTCCACATACGTCAACAAAACTGTGAGTCCCACGTCACTCAAAGTGTACTGTGTGTGTGTGTGTGTGTTTACGTGTGTGTGTGTGTGTGTGTGTTTGTATGTTTGTGTGTATTTGTGTGTGTGTGTGTGTGTGTGTGTGTGTGTTTGTGTGTGTGTGTGTGTGTGTGTATTTGTGTGTGTGTGTGTGTGTGTGTGTGTGTGTGTGTGTGTGTGTGTGTGTATTTGTGTGTGTTTGTGTGTGTGTGATTGTGTGTTTCCTCACCTTCTGCCCTGCTCTTTCTGCTGCTGATCCTTCTGTAGATCTTCAGTGTGTTCCCATTTAAACATGGCCCTGAGCCTGTGTTGGTGAAGGTGGCCAATCACACGGAGTGTAAGTGCCTGGAGCCGCCATTGATCCGCAGGCACACGCCCACCCGCAGGAGGAACTGGTGAGTCCATCAGCTCTTCTCCACTCACACCTCCCAACAACACACCCTCTCCTCCACAACCAGGTCTGCTCAGGTCTGTGCAGCACTCCACAAAAGACCTACTTCTCAGTGAAATTCATTTTTTATTAGTTTGTGAGTCACCTGGGTTTCTAAACCATCTGGGTTTCTATGGTACCAAGACTACATTTTGTAGCAATATGGATACTAAAGAATAACACAGATCATTTTAACTCCACTGGAAGGCTGCGTGGTCCACAATCCCGGTGCCTTTTGTCCAAGAGACCTACCAGGGTGTTGTTTGGAGTGTCTTTGTTTTCTCTTCAGTCTGGTATGTGGCTCACATGTCACTTTGCAGGTGTTCCCGTGCCGGCCAATCAGAGGACTCCCACAGGCTTTGTGACAATGGGCTGATCTATGACTGTATGGAGGATCGCTGTGTACCGTACCCCTCACGACAACCAGGTGTGTACCGTACCCCTCACGACAACCAGGTGTGTACCATACCCCTCACGACAACCAGGTGTGTACCGTACCCCTCACGACAACCTGGTTTGTGTAGGCCTTGCTCACCTGTTGAGTTGCTGTCAGTAAGTAGCTCTTAGCAGCTCATTCTGAACAGACATGACCTCATTACCTATCAGACATGCTTCATTACCTATCAGACATGACCTCATTACCTATCAGACATGCTTCATTACCTATCAGACATGACCTCATTACCTATCAGACATGACCTCATTACCTATCAGACATGACCTCATTACCTATCAGACATGCTTCATTACCTATCAGACATGACCTCATTACCTATCAGACATGACCTCATTACCTATCAGACATGACCTCATTACCTATCAGACATGACCTCATTACCTATCAGACATGCTTCATTACCGTTTCATTCACTTCTCTTTTAGCTCCAGAGGTTTCCCCCAGTGTCCAGAATGCGCACTGTGAAATCGACGTGGATCGCTGCGCTTGCATTCCGAGAGAACAGCGGCCAACATAATCTCCATGGCATCCAGTGAAAGCCACTGCATCAGCCAGGTGTGGTACGAGTAAGATATCGCCAAGCTCTGCATCCTTAGAACTAGCACCACAGGAACTGCTAGGAGTCACAAGGAAATACAAACCATCTCTCAATGAACATCCTCTCTTGCACAGAAGTGCTTTTAACAGCAGTCATTGCACAAGATATGGATTCTTGGAGGAAATATAATTTTATTGATATTAACCGATATTTCTTTTTTTATGTTTCCTTCACAGCTGCAAATGAAGAAATAGCCCTTGGCGAAGAGAGAACGCAGACGATCTGCTGGACTTGAAAGCAGAGTACAACACCTTCTAATTTATTAATTAATGTCCCTATTTATATCACATGGCCATGTACAGCCTTTGCATTTTAATCATCTCCTGATTGATCATTAACAAAACTGCAAAAGGTTTTTTTTGAATATGTGCTTTCTGTGTTTGTGTTTCGGAGTAGTGTGTAAATATGACGCATGCCTTCATTATGTGCACTGAGCGAACAAGTCAAAAATGTACTTTAAAAGATAGATATTTTTGTAATTTCTTGGCAAGCTGTGTAAATAGATATTTTCTGTGTAAAGTGTACCATTTCCAGTGTTTTTATTTTCAGTCCTGAATTGTAGTTCTGGTCGTTTATCAGCAAGTAAAATACCACAACACCACATTGATCGACGGAGCGCTTACAAAACAGGCATTCATTACAACAGGCTTTCATTACTATGGGTTTGGTGTGATGCAGTGAATATATGTCAGCAGATTATTATCATTGTGAAGGGACTGGTTCCCATCGCAAACAAACAGTATCCGCAGGCAGATGGAATGATGCAGTGCAATTGACTGCCCTTACAATAAAGGACTACCGTAATTTCCGGACTATTGAGCGCACCTGAATATAAGCCTCACCCACTGAATTTTTTAAAAATTATTATTTTTAACATAAATAAGCCGCACATGTCTATAAGCCGCAGGTGCCTACCGGTACATTGAAACAAATTAACTTTACACAGGCTAAAATGAATATCAAAAGTAATACAATAGTGATGCATATTATTAGTTTTGCCAGTTACGATAAGTGCACTGTTGCTTTAAGAGAGCACAGTTGCAAGAGTCAATCAGAAGCTAGAACGTTAGATTGAAGACAGTGAGATAGAAGAAAGACGCTAGTTTGAAACCAGTGAGCTAAAGAACTTGAAAAGACTGGATTTGTATTGTTGTAAACTGTTTTGAGTTGTGTTCTGTCTACGCCGGTAGACTGTGGTTATTTTGACATTAGTTAAGTTATTGAGATACTGATAAATCGCGTGGAGCTAAGCATCCATGCGGCTGCATCCATGCTAGCATCCTAGCTCCACAAAGCCACCGTAAACACAAAGCCACCGTATACAGTCACAGGTATCATAATCCATAAATTAGCCGCGTCGTTGTTTAAGCCGCGAGGTTCAAAGCGTGGGAAAAAAGTAGCGGCTTATAGTCCGGAAATTACGGTAATTACATTCAGAACACACGTACCACTAGTGACTCTCCCTCTTCCATCACAATTCCTTCAATAAAAGACCAAACACTGGGTTCATCTGACATTATTATTTCAGTATAAGAGTACATGACAATCTCAAGCCACTGGACAGGGGAAAACCACCACAGTAACCTTAATCATTACAGAGAGATGATACCAGGTATACCACCCACATCACTCTTCAGTCCAATTAAGGAAGACACTAGCATAGGTGACCTTTACGGCTGAAGAATTCAACATCGTTCAGGTTTCCGTGGTTCCACGGAAGAGTCCAGTCCTGTTTCTCATCATTGTGAAGTCATTAGCAGGCGTGTGTGTGTGTGTGTGTGTGTGTGTGTGTGTGTGTGTGTGTGTGTGAGTGTGTGAGTGTGTGAGTGTGTGAGTGTGTGAGTGTGTGAGTGTGTGAGTGTGTGAGCCCAGGCTCACTGAGGTGGGAGACTGGCTGTGCTGGCGCGGAGGATGCCCCTCAGCACCCTGTAGCTGGCCAGAGGCTGGTTCTCCTTGGGCGGGTAGCAGGGCCCGCGGTCCGTCATGTAGGAGTAAGGGAAGCGCAGGACCCACACGCTGTCCGGGGACAGCACCACCTCCGGCTTCTCCGGGTGGAACGAGGGACACGGGAGCGATCCTGGCTGCACCTGAGCAGGAGAATAAAAACACAGTATCCTGTATGCTGTACTGCAATAATTAGTATGGTAAAGTAAGTATACTCACCTTGAATAGTTGTATGTGGTGTCCCCCACTAGGCTATTCAATGGGCATTCCCTTGCACTCTACCACTAATACCACAATAGCACTAATATCCTCAGTTATGCTCATTGTCTTCAAGCTGTCAGTACCTGTCTACTTGTCTGTGCTACTGAAGGGCAATGGCAGAGCAGTGGTAGTGTGAATGTGAGCGGACATGTCACTGCAGTGGGTCATCTAAGATGAAAGATCAGTAGCTGGAACACACAGCACATACACACTTCCTACACACTTCTATTGGCAACAGATAGAAGAGAGACGCTATGAGATGAGGGGAAGAGAGACACTATGAGAGATGAGGGGAAGAGAGACGCTATGAGATGAGGGGAAGAGAGACGCTATGAGAGATGAGGGGAAGAGAGACGCTATGAGAGATGAGGGGAAGAGAGACGCTATGAGATGAGGGGAAGAGACATGAGGGGAAGAGACATGAGGGGAAGAGAGACGCTATGAGAGATGAGGGGAAGAGAGACGCTATGAGAGATGAGGGGAAGAGAGATGAGGGGAAGAGAGACGCTATGAGATGAGGGGAAGAGAGACGCTATGAGAGATGAGGGGAAGAGAGTGATGTCAGTGTCACAGACAGAGAGAATGATGGAGAGACTGTGTGAATGACTGAGATGAAGAGATATGTAAAAAGCGTTTGAGAAGAGTTTACCTTAGGGCTGAGGATGAGCTCCAGAGGGGCGTCGGGCACCACGACGAAGAGGCGCGCCAGCTGGGCGTAGTGGGGTTTGATACCCCTGCCCTGTGTGGGTGAGGGGATATAGAGGGGCATGTCTGAGTTCAGTGCCCTGGTGGCGGGCTCTTTGGCCCCGCCGGGACCCAGCACCTTCACCACCTTATCCGGCGCCGAGCTAAGGAACCTCCGCCCGCGGCTGTCCTCGTACTCAAACCCCACGAAGGCCCGAGCGACGTCGTCCCGGCGCCGACCGCGCCAGAGGTACCCCGCGCCGCCCCGCTTCCCGGTGAGCGCCTTGTTGGGGGCCGGCCAGGAGGAGGAGTTTCCGTCCAGAGGCTCCGCCGCGCCCACGTCGTCCTCCGAGCGGCACCGGATCACCACGTCCCAGGGCAGGAGGAAGTTGGAGCCGGGCAGGAACCCCGGCTGCTCCAGGCCCGAGTGGGGGTTGTACGACTTCGCCGGTCCCAGTTTCACCAGAGACCAGCTGGAGAACTTTGGCAGCAGGCCCTTGGGGCAGCCCGAGTGTAGCATGCCTGGCAGGTACTCCACGGTGGAGTGCTGCCGGTCCACCAGGCTGGGCCGCTTCTCCTGGCCCTCCCCTCCGTCCCCGTAAGGCCCCAGGCTGTCGGTGGACTGGCCCAGGCTGAGAGCCAGGCTGAGGCTGGTGCTGTCGCCGGGCGTGTGGGTCACACCGCCTTCTTTTTCCTTCAAATTCTCGACCTCCACTCCTGCAGGTGGCGCTGGCTCAGGGGTCCTGATGGCGTCGTCGCAGGCTGGGGCTGGGGCTGGATCAGGGGTGCTGGCCTGGAACACTGGGAACTGGATGCGCTCCAGCTTACCACAGCATTTCTCCTCTAGCATCTGCACAGCACAGCAGTAAACAAGTGCATTAAATAACAACAACAACAACAACAACTACAACACTACAATTACACAACAATTAAAGTCTTGGGATGGGAGTCAGTCTCACCCAGTAAACCCAAATCAATAACTGAAAGCAAACTAAAGAAAAAAAAAAAAGTCTAACCAAAGGAAGTCACTTTTCACTGACCTGGTAGAAGTCATAGTTGGCCCCCTGAATATCAAAGGGGTCTTCCCGAGGGGCCTGCTTCCTCCCACAGTTACAGGAGCTGGTGGAGCGGCCTCTGCTGTTGTGTTGCATGATCGGAGGGTTGTGGTCCAACTCTGGCTTTTCTCCTACATAGAGCCAAAACAAAACAAGTCAATCCACTGTAGAACACAATAGGAAACCCTAAGACTGTTTCCAAGACTTTTCATGACCCAGATATCTTTCATATCTAGAAATGTTTAAAAGAATACACACTTATTTACAACGTCTGGGAACACTGTCCCTCATCCCTCATTTTTGATATTACTTAATTGACTTTGTAAACATAAAATGGCTAGATTCAGTTATTTAACCATTGTCTACAGAGGTCTGTGGAGTGTTCATCTCCGTTATTTAACCATTGTCTAGACGTGTGTGGAGTGTTCATCTCCGTTATTTAACCATTGTCTAGAGGTCTGTGGAGTGCTCACCTGACTTGGGCAGGAGATGAAACTTGTGCACACAGTGCTGGTCAGTGAGGCTGCGCTCTTCACAGAGCTGGTGGCCATTGCTCCAGAACTTATAGCAGTCTTCATGCAGCTGAATGGCATAGCGTTGGAAGGCAATTCCGCGGGCATGCTGACTGTAGACACGCAGGGCTAGGGCAAGCTGGTTTTTGTGGACCGTGGTAGTGTAGTTGTGAGGGAGGTTGGACTGGTAAGCGCTGTGGGCCAGAGGAAGAGCCTTCTGGCAGCGGTTCTCTGAGAACTTGGCGTCAGCGTCCAGGAAGCCCTCCAACACCTTCGGCTGTGCCTGGACTTTGATGGCGACCTCAGCCATTTCCTCCTCTGTGTTGGTGATCATCACCTGGTGAAGTCTGTATGCCACTTGAGCCCATTTGGAGTAAGTGGGCAACTCAAAATGCGAGGGCTGGGGATTGCGACCTACACTGTCGTCAAAGCCTTTCTTGGTCAACACCAACTCCACATGCTGCCATAAAAACTCCTTCAAAGTGCAATCCACGAGCTGACCTCCTGAGGAGAGGTTGCTGTTCTCCACATTAAAAGACGGCTGTCTAGACGAGTGGCGCATCTGGTTGTAGCGCCTTTGACCTGGCACTGGAACACTTGTGTCATTTTCCCGCAAGGCGCAGTTGGAGCGCAACTGTACGAGCAGCGAACCAACTGGATCCTCGTCGGGTCCAGGAACCACGTACACAAACGCCTGGTTAGCTGGTACTGTAAAGAGACAGTTGCTGCTTTGATTGGTGAGGACCCGACTTTTACGAAAAATTCTGTAAATTTGATCCTCAAGTGCGTGCTGCAGACGTCTTCGCGGAGAATGCTTTTTGGGTTTTTCCGAGTTTCCTCCAGAACCATCAGCGCCGTTCCCACCACTTCCGGAACCACCGACTCTGATTGTACCATTCATTTGAAAAACGAATAACAAACGAGGCGGACAGGGGCGGCAGTTCATCTTCCATTCTTTTGATACAGACGTGTCTTTCAAAGTAGCCCGGAGCAGTGGTAGTACTTTTTGACGAAGGGCATCCAAACCGCGGAACAGTCTGTCATAAGTCACATCAAATGAGCATGTTGGGTGTACCAACAGAAGAACATGGCACAGCGAAAAGAGGTACAGCAACAGCATGCAGTGTTGCTTCTCAGCAACCTTCCAGAACTCATGAGCCTCTGCGTGTCCGACACCCGCGCACAAAGACTCACATGCTTTGAGAAGCTGTCTATTATCAAACACTGAAGTCAGCACGAGGTATAAAACACGACTTTCTTGATTATAATACACCTGAATCACGGCTTCACTGTCCTGATTATCCGCGTCACCAAGCCCGAACAGAGAGAAAATGTGCTTGTCAGCCAGGGTGTTGACGATTGATTCTTTGATTGATCCGGGTTGCATTGCGCTTTTACCAAATATTCCCAAAACACAAACACCCTCATCTTTGTAGAGAGGGTCCTCTATGATCTCCGACTGTAAAAACGCTCCTATACTGACTGGCACAGCCATAATAGCCAACGCTTCAAAACATTACTGGCGGGGAGTGGATCACTTCCGTGACCGTCGTTAAAATTTGACCGTGCGGAAACAACAGCACTAAAGTTACAGTCCATGACGTAAAGATATATATGAACTTGAGTCTGTGATGGTGGTTTGTGCTAAAATATTTTGTGCTTGTATATTTGTCAATATATATTGTATAAATATATCACAGTCCAACAGTATCCACAGCAGTCTCATAGCCCATTTCCCTGATAATCCTGGCTGAATAATTGATTGTACTGAATGAATAAACATGCCCACATAGGCCTGTAAAGTGTATTGATATAATATCTGGTAGAACATAAAGTTGGAAGGTAAAAATGCCTTAGTCATGGCAAATCAGAGTAAGACTAAGACTAAACTGCCAGCATTGTTGTGCGTAATGCCATCATAATAACTCATGCTGATAGTCATTCATTCACATTTCATCAGCACATACATTTCATCCAGTGTACTAAACATTTTCATCATGTGTGCTCCTTGGGAGTTAAAACCATGATCTTGGTGTGATTAGAACCTTGGTCTACCTTTTAATTCATTTGTTTACCTTTCTCTGGCTCCAAAAAATCCAAATAAAAGCAGACCTAAGCACCTAAAAGAAACCCCCAAATTGAATATATCATGAAACTTCCTATCCCTTCATTGTAAAAGTATGTATAGAAAAGATGTTTGATTAAAAATAACTGATTTAATTTGATTATATTCCAGTTTAATCTGGAGGTAGATTTAGTAAAATTGCATTCACTATTTAACATTGTGCGTATTAACATTGTACACATTTAATTTCCTTCCTTATGAAAATAAGGCCAAATAGCCCATACAATAATATCATAGGATGCACATTGAACATAGATCTGACAAATCAAAGTCTCTTTTTATAACAGTGGTGTAGGCCAGCTAACAGAAAAAGATCAACTGCATTGAAGATCAAGGGAGGCTCAAGGGATGTCGCCCCATGGATGATGCAGGTGTTGTGCAACCTTAAGGAAAAGAAAAAGATTCAGAGGTCAATATTATTTACCATCACCACAGGACTTACTTAACTGTGTGTGTGTGTGCGTGAGTGTGTGTGTGTGTGTGCATGCAAGTGTGTGTGGCAAGGGTGTGTGTGCGACTGTGTGTGAGTGTGTGTGTGTGTGGCGAGATGGGGGTGGGGGTGAGAATGGTTGGTTCCATGGATCCTTTGAGGCACTGACTACTTTATGAACTCATGCTGTTGCTTAAATTCAGGATCCCATGGGGCGCACTGTTCTCTTATCAGGAACTCCACAGACGAGCTATTAAACCAGAGCTCACACAAACTGCAGTGGAACCAAAGTTTTCTACCTTCCTCCAGTTGGGTTCTAAGTCCGTGTTTTTTTTCTTTGTTCTGTTGCATCAGTTGTGGAAATAATATGAAATGGTTTGTGCAGAATAGACATGCACATATACGCCTCAAATGAATATGCACCACAGTCTATGACTAACAAGTATCTCACATAGCTACAAATAAACATTTTAACACACCACAGCAAGAAATCTTCCCAGGCTTATACCCCACAACACTTCAAACACGTCAGTCAAAGCTGTTTGCTGAGAGTATTCTATGAGCTTTAGAGAAATTTATGATCATCATTCAGCTCTGTATTATTACATTCATATTTACTAATATTAATTCATTAGTTAATTAACAAATTAGTAATATTAATATTACCCTGTGCAACAGTTGTGCCAGGAAGAATAGCATCTAGTACAATGAGGTACAGGTAGACTTCAACAGTGATCTCTACATGTGTTACTTTGATCCATTTTTTATGAAAGTGACACGGCAGCTGTTTAACGTGCCAACACCTGAAGGGTGAAAGGTTTGTCATATTTAACATAGCCCCCCACAGACACATATTTCATATAGCCCCCTACAGACGCATAGACAGAACATCAAGTGTTGAAGTCTAATCTTTGTTGTGTGTTGTTGTGTGTTGTGTTGCTTGTTGTTACACTCAATCACCATCAAAATCAAGTGTTGCCGTTTAATCTTTGTTGTGTGTTGTTGTGTGTGGTGTTTGTTGTTACACTCAATCATCATCATCATCACCATCACCGAGGGCACAAAACAGTATGTTTTCTTAGGATACCAAGTAAGCAAGGGTCGACACAGTTTTTTCGTCATTAGCTGAAAGCCACACGTAAAAGCATCGATTCTGGTGCAATACCATTGCACGACATTGGTTTTAAGGAAGAAAAACAAAGTTTTATTGTCGAACATCTATGAAAAGATTTATAGCATGTTGTCATTTATTCCATAAAGCATAACAGTTTGTGCTATCACTACATTTTGTGTGTGTGTGTGTGTGTGTGTGTGTGTGTGTGTGTGTGTGTCTCAGCACACATGTAACTGTTCTCGAAGGACCATGTTTAACCATTAACCAGGGTATGAAGGATGGAAGTGTGTGTTTGTGTGAGTGAGTGTGTCTGTATGTGTGTGAGTGTGTGTAAGAAGGACAAACCTAGAGCGATGTAGAGAGTATGCATATATGTATGTAGAGTTTCAGTTACTAAGCTCACAGTTGTCTTTAAACAAACATAGATTTGAGTAAATATTTAAAAACACATGAAAAACGTATGGACTGTTTGACTTACAGTCATTATCTCTCACACTATATATCTCATCGCTGATACTGTATCACCTGAGGGAACACACTGGTGTACTGTGGACACACAGCATATAGGATTCACCATATTTACCCACACCAGGAAAAAAAAAACATATTCTCTACAGTGGCCTTCTAATGTCATTTGCACATAGCTGTAATTTATTTTGTATTGTAAACACAAATAATAGGCGATGAGCTTGATTTAAAAGGTCATGTAGCTCCAGTGAATAGCTACATTATGACCCAGTGTTCGGCTTTGTGTACGTTTTAATGTGCACATTTCTACGTATTCAGGGACAACCCTGTTTTGTTATTGGACAACACAGATGTGCGTGTGTGTGGGTTTGATTGAGCATAAGTGCATGTGTGCGTATGTGCATGTGCGTCATGCCCATGGCAACAGTGGAGTGTTTTTTGTTCAAGGGAGGCATTTCTGTCTCCTGTTCTGGGAAAATCTCTGTGATACAATTCATTTTGTGCCATATAACCCACATAAACATCCACTACCATTCCTACCAGAGTGCTTTGTTTAGAATTCCCATGGTTACCTTCATATCTCTCCCCATCACTATTGCTCTTTGTGTGCCGTCATAACTATCGTGTTGTTGTCATGTTGTGCTTTTTCCAAGAAACATATTTATAAATACAGATACTCTGACCTTGATCATAAATGTGTTTAAAGCCTTAAATACTTAATACATTTAATACTTAAATACATTAAATTAAATACATTAAAGGACAAAGAGGCTAACGTAATCTAGTGCCTATGCATTTCATTTCAGTAAACCCGTGACTGGGAGCATGTGACTTCAGGTTATGTCAACCCTAGTCTGGATATTACTTTTTGATTTCAGACTTTCACCTCGATTGGAGAAAGAAAATTGGGACACCGGTTTTCTGTCAACAAGTGGAGATTGTATGCCAATCTTTTGCTGACAAGCCTCCACACCCCTTGGTTGATGGAGTCTAGTGCGGAGAGCCAAGATTGCCCAGGGGCTGCCTGTGACATCCTTTCTGGAAGTCACCGTGAGGAAGTCACATGTCTGGGCGGCTGTCACGTTTGACACTTCTCTGGTTGTTCCTTTGCGCCCGCTTGCTCCCGTCACTGCTGCACGTTGTGCCAGGGACGTTGATGCTAATGGGCCGTGAGCATGATGGGTGGTGTGTGGGCACACACACACACACACATACAGAAACACAGACCCAGAGACACATACACATACACACACACATACACAAATACAGACCCAGAGACACACACACACACACACACACACACACACACACATACACACACACACACAGACACACACACACAGAGACACACACACACACACACACACATACACACACACACACACACACACACAAACACAGACCCAGAGACACATACACATACACACACAGACACACATACACAAGCACAGACCCAGAGACACACACACACAGACACACACACACACACACACACACACACACACACATACAAACACAGACACAGACACATACAAACACAGACACACACACACACACACACACACACACACACACACACACACACACACACACACACACACACACACACACACACACACACACACACACACACACACACATACAAACACAGACACAGACACACTCACTCGTTCCGCTCCATCATCAGAGGCAATGTGCTTAGCAAGGAGTAAGAGACCAAAACAGACTCTCTACTTCTCTCCGGCTCTGTGCGCTCCTCTCTCACACATTGACTGTGTTCTCTGGATCCCTGTCTGCCACACTGTCTTCTTCTTCTTCTTCTTCTTCTTCTTCTTCTTCACTGTCTCTGCCTCTTTCTTCCCTCTCACCTCAGGTCTTTTGTCTCTCTTCCTTTCTGTCTTATTCGGTTGCCATCACACTGTTTTTTTCTCAATCTTATTCCTCACCAGTCAGTGTTTATTTCCATATATTTGTGTGTCTGTGTGTGTGTGTGTCTGTGTGTGTGTGACTGTGCCTGTCCTTGTGTGTGTGTGTCTGTGTCTGTCAGGGCCGGACCTAGTATACCTTTCTCCTTGGCACGTTTCTCTTCGGCCCACCGCCTAAAGGTGGTACTCCTACCTCTTTACATTTTTGGCCAATTTTTTCCTTATGTTAGATTTATTTTTTTAATGTCAAAGTATTGGTTGGAGATATAGAAGGGGGCGCAAAAAACTCTGTAAAATAAATAAATACATACATTTTGATAGTCAAATTATGCCAGCATTGGACACTCTCTCCTCTCTCTCTGTCGTTCTTCCTCCAGCTCTTCCTCTCTGTACTCTGCGTCTTGGACCACGAGCATACCTGTCAAGTGTCATTTTATCTGTGAGACTCTCGGATTTTCACTCCCAGTAGCATAGAATAATAATTACACGCCCATAAGACTGTTGTGCAGTGCGAGTGAGAGACTGCCATGTAGGCACTGTGTAGCTCACTATCTGTGTGGCAGTTTTAGGCTACTAGTCAACGATGTTTCAATATTCAGCATCACTGAACAACTGGTATTCGGTTTACTGCTGGTCAACATACTTAGACGTTTTAAACCAGCGGCCTCAAACTCAGATTACCTTCCGAACACTTTTAGCAGCTCAGATTACCTTCGGAACACTTTTAGCAGTGGGACCGATGCCTTTCTGTGAGAGTAGTGTGGATGAAATATAGACAAGCATGAATTAGCTTGTCTATATTGATTGACACTTTTAGATTTAGGGTCAGCCTACAGCTCTCCACTCTGTTCAGAACTGCATGGAGTCTGCTGGTCTGGGGTCTGTGCACGGTCATGTCATTGACATTCTCTACCCCCTCGATGCCAGTCAATGCCATTGCAATCTCATGTTGGTATTGCTCACTAGCTGGTGACACACCAAATATGAGTCTGTTGTACCTTCTAGTAGCTGCTTTGTTTTTTTGCTCCAGTGCCTCCCTTCGGTGGAAGAGCACGTGTCTCAGGGGTTGTGCCACGTCTGCTACACTCTCATCCATAAGCAGACTTATTTGCTTGGTGTTCAGTTTCCCAACCCCTTCAAACTGTTTGGGATATTGTCTCTGTATCTCTGTTTTGACGTCACTCTCCACAAACTTAGAAAATAGCAGTTTTCTTACTACATCGGTGCTCTCGTCCTCCACGTTATGTTTTCCTATCCCTATTTGGCATTTGAACACGCCCTTGGTTCAGATATGTTCAGAATCTTGGAGCTCATACATACACACACACACACACACACACACACACACACACACACACACACACACACACACACACACACACACAAACACAAACAAACACACACAAACACACACAAACACACACACACACACAAACACACTGATACACACACAAACACACACATACACACACTCAAGGCTATAGGCTATCTGAACACTATAAGGTAACATTGTCAGACAGATGTCTGGCAGACTTTGGACCTTATTTGAAATATGAGTTTTCATACCTGTCTGGATTTCTCATATAG
This sequence comes from Clupea harengus, assembly GCF_900700415.2. NCBI lineage: Eukaryota > Metazoa > Chordata > Actinopteri > Clupeiformes > Clupeidae > Clupea > Clupea harengus. The sequence continues at coordinate 3,065,491 of NC_045172.1, read as the reverse complement.
GGCTTAAGATGTCATTCCGTGCAATGGAGTCTAAAGCAGCGTAACACTGAGAAAACAGGCGAGGAAAGGCTCATATTCCCCCAAAATATTGGCTTTTTATGGATGTTTTTTTTGTGGATATTTCACACAGCGCTGCAATGGTGCTCATCTGGTGTTCACAATGCCAGCAGGAGGACAAGACAGAGGAGGTTGGAAAGAGAAGACGATACATCTACAAACAGCACAGTAGAGCCATCAGATTTCAATCAAATTCACACACATACAGCTGGTATTAAGGAGCAAGAGTATTTCTACAAAAAAATGGGGAAAATCTTCCATTGCACGGAATGACAGCTTAAGCCCTATATGAAAAATCCAGACAGGTATGAAAACTCATATTTCAAATAAGGTCCAAAGTCTGCCAGACATCTGTCTGACTATGTTACCTTATAGTGTTCAAATAGCCAATAGCCTTGAGCGTGTGTATGTGTGTGTTTGTGTGTGTATCAGTGTGTTTGTGTTGGTGTGTATGTGTGTATGTGTGTGTGTGTGTGTGTGTGTGTGTGTGTGTGTGTGTGTGTGTGTGTGTGTGTGTGTGTGTGTGTGTGTGTGTATGTACAGTATGAGCGTGTTTCTGTGTGTATGTGTGTGTGCTTTCAATAGTCCATCCTGAATTCTCACCAATGACAGAAGCTCTGACTGGTAGATGTCAAGGCCATGCCTGAATTTGTGCTCTGTTGTTTAGAAAGGCTCAACCCATCAGAAAGGCTCAACCCATGGAAGCACACAACTATCAGCATAAGACACTGATGCTTAAACCAAGTCTGTAACGGAACATTACCTTTACTTCGGTGCACATGTTCTTTGAGCTTGGCTTAGCACAAATCTGTAAAATGTATCAAAATTGATTGAATGGCTTTGCTAAAAAGTCACTTTCCCTTATAGTACATTTTCTTTGGACTAATGTGGGTTAAGCAAAAACATATGCGGCTACAGGCTACTTTACACCAGCAACAGATGCAACAGATGTGTAAGCCTCCTTGCTAGGTTGAGAGTTTGAGTCTGGTAGGGGAACATGCTTGGCTACACAATGCTAGTTACACAAACATCATACCAATACCATCATACCAAAGCGGATTCCCCTCTCATGCAGCTATGCAGACATACAGTGGTGGGGTTTAAGAGTGCGCTGAATGGACACTATTTCATTCTGATTTTGTCTTTTTGATTTCACCAGGCTGGTTGTAGAGGAAAGTGCCCCAATCTCAATGGAAGACAATGGAGTCAGATGAAGGGTAGTTCACCATTGATGTGACCACCTAGCTGCTGTGGGTAGACAATCACTGATTAACTGCCTCAAATAATGCAATGTTTGTGTGTATTTTAAAAATTTCGTTTTGTACTTATGAATGTGCTTAAAGGGTTTCTTTGTATCTGTAGTTGGAATTTTCCTTCTGCCCGCCTGTGCTAATGCACTCTGGGAGTCTGAGTCACTCTAGCAAAGTGGGCCTATATTTGGTGGTCACTTTCTTTCTTTTGTGTCTAAGATATGTTCCGTCATATGCAGCTGGAAAATAATGTGCTTTTTCTCCCTCTGAAAAGGGACACAGACCCTCTAGATTGCTTTTGGCTAGTTGTTCCTTTTTGGCGAAACTCTAGTGTTGGCCATACAGCATATTGATGAGTTGGAGACAACACTAAGGGTTCCTCCTGCACCTAGGAGGTGATGTAGACAGACGGTACAGTGGGGGATTTGGTGTATCAGTTACCACTTTCACATAAGGCTAGAAGGTGCCATGTGGTGTAGGGGCTCTTTTGTTTTGAAGTATCAACTAGTATCACAGTGTTGTGGAATCATGTCTGTAAACCTAGGTGATTACCTTGTAGAACACAAGAAATATCAGTAAAAGCACATGCTTGAAGGGTAAATGAGGACACAACCTTTTATCATATGCAAGACATTATTTAATATATGATTGCTTGGTGAAGTCCCCAAACGCAATATTCTCTGTGTCATCCTATGAGATAACAAATAAACGAACAAGATGGCTTATAAATTAAATAAAATCATTTTATTATATATTAGTAAACAGTAAACAGTAAACAGCGTGGCTGCAGTGGGGGTTGTGAGGCTCATCCGGCTAAACCAGCCGAGCAGCTTCTTCCTCCTCTCCTCCTCCAGCTGGTCTCTCTCTGTCAGAGCCTCAAATCTCCCATGCTGCAGGGTCTGCTGGGCATTGCTGCGCACTCGCGGCTGATATTTGTTCCAGTCTTGGACGAAACACAGGCCTCACTCTGTCTCCATCACCGAGCTGGTGAGATGGGCTCCTCCCGTCCCCGTCGGCCAGCTGAGGTGTCCCATTGCCAAGAGATGACTGGTTTTGGTCTGTGGATAGAGATGAAAAGATGAGTCAAATTAGCAAGCGTTACAACATAAACCTGCAGGCGTCCACTACAACTCCTTTAAGATGTTAAGCCATCTGAAAATGTTGAACTCACTGCAGTCCTCTTTGCTGAACTCAACCAGTGGACTAGCATCTGCGCTGGAATTTGCCATCTCCAGAGACACCACCACAACTGCTTCACTAGCATCTGTGCTAGCGTTAGCCATCTTAGCATGGTGGATGGGCATCTCTCCACTTCTCTCCTTCCCCTCATCCAGAGACATATCCTTCATTACTATCTCGGCACTCTGCACCTCAGGGATGGCCATCACAAGGTTCTTCAACCTTGTTTCTTCAACCTCATTTCTCTTCCTGTCGGCCATCTCCTTCTGGCGCTTGGCCTCCTTCCTCAACTTTTTCTTGCTTAGGGTCTTGCTTGCTTTCTCAATCCTCTGCTTTTTTCTCTTTCTCTCTGCCTCCACCTCTGACCTCAATGTCTTGCCCTCCGACTCCTCATTGGGCATTGGTAGGCAGCAGCTAAAAAGATTACACAGCTTCATATTTCACAACTATCCTCTTTGAAAACTCAAATTAAACTGAGCAGCTCTATGGAAATCACTGAAGATTCTACTTTGTCTCAGAATGCAAGTAAACATTCCATATGAAGTTGCCATGGCTAAAATGTGTTCTTTTAAATCTGGGGCAGCCACAAAGGGTTTAGAATGTTCATGAATGTTATACTGCCCAGATCACTATTTCTTCCTCTTTACAGTGTACATTCATCAGAATCAGAATCAGAATTAGAAAGGTTTTTACTGCCAAGTAGGTTTTCACCTACCAGGAATTTTTTGTGGTACGTTGGTGCAAACAATAAACATACACAATAAACAATAAACAATACACATATTAAGTTATTTTTCAAACAGCAGGAGTGAACATTAAAATGTAAATGCACCCAATTATAGCCAAAAGGCTAGTTTCCATTGGCAGTCCCCCTGCCAGAGTGAAAAAAGGCTATACAACCTTAAAAAAAAAGGCATTAACGTATATATCAAACATAACATTGACAATATCATAATGAATAAAATAAAATAAGTGAAAAAAAGTGAGTAACAGTAAAAGTACAGTAACCATGGATCTCAAACAATTAAGTATAGAATACCCTCTTCCTCTGTGTCACATTCTAATTCTATTTAAAAATACAACTTTTAAATATGTCCATGTATAAGATAAACTGCTCGTTGCACTCCTTATCCTGTTAATGTCCTGTTTAACTACTCCCATGAACTCTGCTCTAATTCTGCTCCAAAGCTGCACACTTCAGTGTCTGCTCGGGTGTCTTCTCTCCTATAAGCGCGTTTGGATCTCCATCTGCTGTGGGAAGAGCCGGGCCCTGGAGGCCATGGCCGCCTCGCGGGTGTAGGTGGTGCAGCGGGTGAAGATCTCCTGGGCCAGAGGCCTGGGTGGCACTCTGGGTAGGGTCGCGGCTCTGAGGGTCGGGGTGCCGGCGGGGCTGTCACTGGGGCTGCCACTGCAGGATCTGCTGGGGCTCATCTCGCCGCTGGACTCCCCAGTGTCGGGGCCATCTCTGGCCTCTGCCTCCCCCGTGGAGGACCCACGGATCTGGGCCTCCTGCTCCGCCTCTGCCCCTGACAGGCTCCCCGAAGAGCTGAAGCCGAAGTCAGTCTCGTCGCTGGCTGCGCTGATGCAGCTCTTGCGGCTGTCTGGCTCCTTGAGCCTCGCGGACTGGCTGTCAGGCGCGGTGTTAGCCCGCACGCGTCGCGGTTCCAGCAGGTTCTCCAGGGATCGGGAGTGACTAGTCGGGGCCAGCCTGCGTGGGATGCCCTGACGCTGGGAAGGATGCGGCTGTAGGGAGCTGAGGTTGAAGGTGGAGCTGTGGAATGCTCTCTGGAGGCTGACATGCGGGTTGTTGTAAGGCTGGAGGTACATGGATGGCACGTAACCAACCCTGCCGCTGTATCTGCCAAAGAGTAGAACAGACAATATTTAAGGATCATAAAAGTGATAAACATGCTACACTCTATCTACCTGACTTACACACGATCACACCTAAGTAATACTTGATATCTTTACGTGCCAAGAATTGACCAACAAAAATTCACACCGGCCATTTTTGTAATGTTACTGGGGCAGCACTGAGACAATGCACTGAAATGATCTGTTGGAATTTACCCAGAAATACCTATTCAAAGTGGGAACTCTCATTCGTACCCTGCCCTTGTTTGGCCTCTCCCTCACTTCCCAATCTGTGACGTTACTGACTTTTCCCAGATGAGGCAAATTACCTGATAAGCCACCAGCCATCGCCAGACTTGCGCAACACTTCCACAACAGAGCCGATGTGTACAGATACTTCATCTCTGTTCTTAGAGACATAGTTTCTTGCAGCACAGTAGAATGTATCTGCTGGTAAATGAAGAAAAAGAAAAAAAACTAAAAAATTAGTTTGAAGTTATTACATTTGAATAATGAATGAATTAAATAATACAATTTTAATAATATATTTATTTTATTTATGTTGGTATATTCTTTGATTTGTACTAATTGTATAATTTATTAATTGTAATACAATATTATCTATTGTATTGTCTGCAATCTCAATGAAATGGTTTCTCACTTTCAGAGGAAACAGTATCAAAGACATCATCATCGTCCTCTTCACAGGGCTCCAGGTATGGGGCAGGGAACCACGCCAGATGTTTCTCCTCATTCTCCACAAGCCACCAGCCTGCCAACCCAGAAAACACAAATGTAATCTTTAAGCCAGCCTTCAGACACACTTTTACACACACTCTGGTCATTATTAAAGATGCTCCAAAAAGTCTGAAAAAAAAAACTGAATGAAACAGGCTACGCATTCTGCTCATGTATCTCAAAGAAAGGTTTATCTCTCCTTCTCTATTTCTTATATCCTGGTTTAGCCATTAGCAAATTAAACACAGTCTGGGATGAGAAAGGCTGCCATTGTCTATGATGGCCGTGGCAAACCGAGTGACACAACAATAAATCAGAGGAAAGGTGAGTGGCTCGTTTGAGCCTCAAGGAGCCATTTGATTTGATTGAATGAACAGACCCAAGAGATTGCAATGGTAAAGGACACGCATGAACTGACATACCTTTTTGGTCTTTGATGAGGACATCCAGGGTTTTATTTACGTCCACTTTAAAGGGTCTGTTCTTGAGGTCCTTGGTCTCAAACGGGGCGACGGTGCGGTAGGTCTGAGTCAGGAAAGGCTTAGTTATGTTGCCCATACTGAAGCGCTTGTCATGTGGGTTTGCTGTCCCGTCCCTTTGAATCTCCGATAGGACATCTGATGGCACTATAATGATACTGAAAGGGCAAGGGCAGGACTTTAGCAATTTAAAATATTTCTTCCAATCAGCAATTTAAGAGTTAACAATGATTATTTACTCACAAAGACACAAAGATTTTGAGACTATCTGTATCTCTTCTCAAGCAGGAAAAAAAAAAAAACATACCTGTTCTTGGCAAACTCTGGTTCCAGGTCATGATTTTTTGGGCAAAAGAACTGGACGACCTCTGAACTCTGTGTGACACTGGGGTCACACTGGAGCAGCTCGGTGCAGTATTTCTCCAGAGCTTTGACGCGGTGCACAGTCTTACTCGGCCCCTTCCTCTGAAAGTTCCTCTTCATGCCTGCAGTGGAAAAAAATCATGATGATACTTCAGTGGTGTCATGAATAAGGACTTCTCATACAAAGTCAGGGTATGGTGTACCAACTGTATTCATTGCATTATTTGAACATGGATAGTATACTGCACCTCTGAATCTGGGGAGAATTCTATCCTCTTTGCGAAAAGGATTTGCCACTGGATGTTTCTTTTTCAACTGTTTCTGTTAGAACACACAGCAAATGTTGCAAGTTTTAGAAAAGGATTTAAAATTTGGGGGTTGTCTTTCTGGAGATGTATTCCAACTTACGTGAAGTTTTTTGAAATCTTTGAAGGATCTGTAGATGGTCACTTCATTCTTATCTGACCAGACCACAGAGGTCATAAACATCTGCAAAAGGTTAATTCAAAGAAGATTAGATGTATAGTCAGCGTGATAATATTCCCAGAATTGCTGAATACGCACCGCATCAGTATATGTGTGTGAGAGAGTGAGTGAATGAGACTAAAAGAGAGCTGGAGGGAGATGCTGATCTTACCTTAATTGTATCCTTGTGCATCACTCCAATAATGCGCACATTAGCTGGAAAGCCCTGATAAGCCATGATGAAACAGTACAGACCGGTGAGTCTTGTCGTCACACTAGAGATGTTGTCCTACTGCCTCCCCAATACCGGGGTTCTATTTAAATACACATACTTACACAGTATTCATGAAGTGCTTTGAGAAACTGGTCAGATCCAGATCCACCCTTCCCCCCACATTTAGGCTAGACTACTGTAACTCTGCTCTTGTCTGGTCTACCAAAAAAAGCCATTAGTCAATTACAAACAATACAGAATGCAGTCGCACGAGTCCTCACTAAAACAAGGCAGAGGGCACACATCACACCAGTATTAAAATCACTGCACTGGTTACCTGTTAGTTTCAGAATAGATTTCAAGATTCTCTTACTAGTCTATACATCACTCCATAGTCATGCACCTGAATATATAACAGACATGCTCTCAGTACACACCCAGTAGATTCCTGACGTCCTCTGGCACTGAACTCCTAACAGTTCCAAAAGCCAGGTCAAAGAGACATGGAGAAGCAGCTGTTAGTTTCTATCAGAGGTGTCAAAAGTATTCACATTCATTACTCAAGTAGAAGTATAGATACTAGGGTTTAAAAAGACTTCTGTAGAAGTTCAGAATCAGAATTAGATGTATTGCCAATTAGGTTTACACCTACATGGAATTTTTTCTGGTGTATAGGTGCATACAGTAAACATAAAAACACAATAAGTACTACACATAACATAAAAACACAAATAAGTACTACACATAAGAAAAGTAATGGGGGGGTCACGTGATGCAAGGGCGAATATTTCATATTTTTGACCGATTAAACCATACAAAAATTATATATTTTTTTTTTTATAAGAAACATGTCTGGAAAAGATAGAAACACTATCCAGCGAGAAACAAGAAGACGTGCAGCTGAATTGAAAAAAAAAAAAACAACACCTGCTTACAACTCAACTGAGACAGGTATGGACAACGACGAACCTGACGCTAGCATGGCCAACTTGATTGCCCAAAATGTTACGGAGAAGAATAGCGCCCTAATGGAGTTGAAGTTCACTGAGCTACAGTCTTCCTTAAACATACTGGGTAGTCGCATTGACGACAACAGCAAGAGACTAACTGAAGCTGAGAGTCGCATCTCTGAGAATGAAGACCGCACTAGCTCTTTGAAGAACAAAGTTGCTCATCTTAAACAAAAAGTTAAGTCCCTACCCTAGCCGACCGCACTGAGGCTAGTGAAAACCGAAGCCGTATAGATAATATTCGGATCATCGGACTCAAAGAAGGAACAGAAGGGGAAAATGCGGTGAGATTCTTTGAAACTTGGCTACACGACACACTGGATTTGAAGACCAAAGGGGGTCCATTAGATTGTTATAGTATTGTTAGAGCCCTTGGCCAGCGAAAGTCAAACTCTAACAGACCAGTTATCATAAAACTCCACAACTACGGCGACAAACAAATTATTCTCTCAGCGACCAGAGAGAAGGGTGAAATTCTCGATCAGGCCAACAAGATTTACATTCGTCAAGACCTATCAGCGGCAGTGAGGGAGGCAAGACGCAAGTTCAACGACACCTGCGAACAACTCATCCAGAGGGGAATAGGCCTACGGTTTCAGATGCGCTATCCAGCCACTATTTTCCTCACAGGGAGAGTTGCATTCCTTTGAGACTCCCCAGGAGGTGGCGAAGTTCATGAGTAGGACTGAAGGTTTGAGCATTATTGAAAGCTGATTGATCTGTTTGCGTCTTGCATCATCAGTGTAGGCTACACTAATATAAAGCGGGCTAATGCTCATTAACACAATTTAACATACAAGTTGACTGCCCAATTTCCCCCTTCTTAATGCTTATTTCCATTTTTGGCTAAAGTTATTTTTTCTTCTTCTCTTAGAGCCAATATTAAATGGACTCGTCTAGATTCATAGGATCTTATGTTTGGTCATAGCCTACAATGGAGTAGACTTTAGCCTGGGCTACACATGCCTATTCTTTGTTGGTAAATTCTAACTAGCCTACTGCTCTAATTTTAGTTGAATGCCTTGATTTTTCATTTAGACAAGACTGTTATGTTAATGTGTTAGGCATCCTTTTGTTTTTTCTCCACTCTTTAAGTTAAAATGACATCATTTGTCTTTTTTGTTTTGTTTTTCATTGGCATTGACTGATACTGGTTTGATCCCTTTACACTGTTGAACGGCCGATTTGGTGGAGGGGATAAGGAAACTGTTCTTTAGTAGGGTTATGGTAATGCCTGCTGCTGATAGTCTGTTCTCTTTTAGTGATGGAGGGTCACCTCTCAGCTTCACTTGTCCCAACTCACTTAGCGCCACTCTATGGCTGTTTTGTTTTGTTTTGGGAGGGATCTGTTCTGTAAGGGGTTATGGCCCATCGTTTGGGGATGGTGCCTTATTGACCGCATTATACAGTGTGTTTTTTCTTTTTGTTGTATTTACTTTGCTCCAGTCCTTTTCTATAAAATTTCTGAGTGTACTGTCCCCCATTGATCTTCTTAATTATTTTCACTGTCCATCTGCCGTCTCATTATTGCACAACATAAAAATTAGGTATGAGTGATGTCAAAATAATCACTCTTAATGTGAAGGGCATTAACCATGTCATCAAACGTCAGAAAATACTCTCCTTCCTTAAGAAAGAGAAGTGTCAGATAGCCTTTCTTCAGGAAATCCACCTCTCTGATTTAGAACACATAAAATTACGGATGAGCTGGGTGGAACAGGTGTTTTACTCTTCATCAGGGCTCTACGCTAATGTTTTCCCCAAGGAGTACATGTGCTCCTAAATGAAAAAAATGTAGGAGCACACCAAGAAATTCAGGAGCACAGTGTTTTTTTTATTGTATTCGTCTACTAAACAAATGAACACATGTCATGCATATACTGCACGTGCAAAATCACACATTGGCCTAACTATACTAGTGTGGGGATCTAGGAGAACAGCTTTGCAGGAAGTCACGTGATTAGCAGGGGGTGGTAGGTCACATGACAAACAGGTAATGATAAAAGTACTAAAGGGAAGTGATTGAAAAGAGATACAAGTTTGTGGCAGTCTAGGTTAGATCCTTGGACTATCGCTGCATGGGCAGTGTTGCAGCGGATTCCCTCTCATGCAACTATGCAGACTTACAGAGGTAGAGTTTAGGAGCGCGCTGAATGGACACTATTTCATTCTGATTTTGTCTTTTTGATTTCCAGGGGGTTGTAGAGGAAAGTGCCCCACTCTCAATGGAAGACAATGGAGTCAGATGAAGGGTATTTCACCATTGCAGTGACCACCTATGAGCTGCTGTGGGTAGACAATCACTGATTAACTGACCTCAAATAATGCAATGTGTGTGTGTATTTTAATAATTCGTTTTGTACTTATAAATGTGCTTAAAGGGTTTATTTGTATCTGTAACTTTGGAATTTTCCTTCTGCCCTCCTGTGCCACTGCACTCTGGGAGTCTGGGAGCACCTTAGCAAAGTAGGTCTATATTTGGACACTTTCTTTCTTTTGTGTCTAAGATATGTGCTGTGCTGTCATATGCAGCTGGAAAATAATGTGCTTTGTCTCCCTCTGAAAAGCTTTCTGCTTTCGTACCCCTTCTCGCGTGCTTTCGTGCGTCTCCCAATTTTTTTAACTATCCAACAAGGTTACGCAAGCCTTCGACTTCCATGCCCACAGATGTCATGGGAAAGTAGGCTTATCTAAGGTCGTCTTCGAAAAAAAAAACGTTTATTATTTTGCGGGTGAATTGCTTTGCAACACGCACAACCCTTGGAGAACCATAAATGAAAATGAGTCCATCGATACAACTGCGTGGCCAGCCGCAGCCACAATCACAGAACCTTTAGGGTTCCTCCTGCACCTTTTATCATATGCAAGACATTATTTAATATATGATTGTTTGGTGCAGTCCCCAAACCCAAATGTAATATTCTCTGTGTCATCCTATGAGATAACATACAAACGAACAACAAGATGGCTTATAAATAAAATAAAATAATTGTATTATATATATTAGTAAACCGCGTGGCTGCAGTGGGGGTTGTGAGGCCCCTCCAGCTAAACCAGCCGAGCAGCTTCCTCTCCTCCTCCAGCTGGTCTCTCTCTGCTGGGGTCAGAGCCTCAAATCTCCCAGGCTGCAGGGTCTGCTGGGCATTGCTGCGCACTCGCGGCTGGTATTTGTTCCAGTCCAGTCTTGGACGAGACACAGGCCTCACTCTGTCTCCATCACCGAGCTGGTGAGATGGGCTCCTCCCGTCCCCGTCGGCCAGCTGAGGTGTCCCATTGCCAAGAGATGACTGGTTTTGGTCTGTGGATAGAGATGAAAAGATGAGTCAAATTAGCAAGCCTTACAACATAAACCTGCAGGCGTCCACTACAACTCCTTTACAATGTTAAGCCATCTGAAAATGTTGAACTCACCGCAGCCCTCTTTCCTGAACTCTTGGAAGAATTTCACCAGCAAAGTCGCAAGGTCATCTGCATTGTCAGCTGTTAAAAATGGATAAAAAGCAATAGGTTAGGACAGGAGTATACCAAGCCCATCCCTAATGTGTATGAAGAAAGACAATTTTGAAGGAAGAGAATGAATGAAGGTGAGGGGAGCTTGATGTCTGATGAAGGGAGAGTGCTGATGACATGATACTTACATAACAAGTTCAGATGTTCAGACCCATTACCCATCATCCCAGAAGGGGCTTCCCCTGCTGGATCATTGCTCTCTTCGACTCTGATCTCTGCCACTTTTTCTCCCTCATCTGCCTCTTGTTCTTTGCCTGGCACTGTCTCCAGACTCTCTTCCTCCACAAACTTCTCAAGCTCACTGATTTTGTGTACAGTATTAGCTTTCGCACTCGCGGCCTCCCTCCGGTTAAACCAGCCGAGCAGCCTCTCCCTCCTCTTCTCCCCCAGCTGGTCTCTCTCTGCTGGGGTTAAATTCTCATGCTGTTGTATTTAATCTAACTAGCCAGCAGGAAATAAATGGAGGTCCACAACTGGGTACAAAACCGAAGAACTTTTACTCGCAGAATCTCTCCTTACTTTATCACTCGCACAGTACAGGCAAAAACCGTTGAAACCGTTAACCGGAAGTGCAACTCGCTGTGCACTAATGAGAAATCTCTGGAAGAAGACTTCGTCTGCCCGCAGCCTCCGTTTCAGTCCTTCAAATCTTCCTTTTGCGATTCTGTAGTTGTCTGGGAGTTCTGGTTTCTCATGCCGCCATGGTAACTCCACTGCATATCGCCCGTTCGTGAATTGTGTTGTGTTTTCAAACCTTTGAAGCGCCTCTTCTTCATCTATATCACTTGGTTCTTCTTTCGTAATGCCAAGAGATTCTATTTCCCAGAAGGCCTTCAGCTGGCTTGAAATCAGTGTGTCTTCTTCAATGCGGATGTGCATGCATGTTGCTTCAGTAACGCTTGACGTTGTCACTGGGCCCTGTACAGACCATCCAAACACACTCTCAAGTGCAACAAATGTATCGGTAAGTCTCTCTCTACACGGCCTACACTCCATCTGCTCACCTGGAACCTTCATCACAGCAGGGCATACTTGTGGTATCTCAATCGCTTCGATTTCTATTTTCTGTCCTTTATTCCACAGGTTCTCCAGAACCAGTTTCACAGTGTTGCGTTTGGTTGTCACAGGAGCAGCCGAGCCGAATGTGTGGAGAGTGAAAGTCTCTTGTCTTATCACAGGTAGCTTCAGAGCCCTTGACTGTTTTTCACACACAAAGCTCCTCTGACTTCCGCTATCTAGCAGACATCGCACTACTGTCCGTCCACCTGGACCCACGGCATGTGCTTGGGCAGTCTGTAGCAGCACTGTACTATGACCTTTACGTCTCACCTTCATGGACTGAGTTGCGAATGAAGAGACCACATCTTCTACCTTGTCACTGGTGATAAGCGTAGGCTCTCCACCATTTACGCATACTGCACTGTGATGTATTTTTCCACATTTGCAACATGATGCGTCTTTAATTCTGCAGTTTCTTGCTATGTGCCGTTGTCCTAGGCACACGTAGCATCTTCCCATCCTTTTAAGAATATCCCGCCACTCAGTCACATTGTCTGAGGGACAGTGTTCAGGTTTGTGCTCTGCACTGTCACAAAATACACAATTCTGTGTTCTCTGGCTGGATGTGTACAAAGCAACAGCTGATGGCAGGCTCTGTCTTCTCTGTTTCAGCTCAAAAGTTGTGTCAGTCCTTTTAAATGGCTTATGGTGGCTCTGGTAATCCCTTTCTTTATTACCTCTGGTCAGCTGCATGGTTCTCTCTCGGCTGAGGATCTAATTTTGAAGGAATTCCATCACCTCCATCACTTGCCATTCATCGCTCGCTCCTCTTTGACGACTGCACTGAAGGGCTATCTCTTCGGGTATCAACTGCAGTGGAATTGGACAGAGCAAACTGCCATATTGCTCAGAGTCTCATTCTTGTGAATAGCCGTCTCAAATTGGTTCCAAAAGTCTCTCCATAAACTTATATCTCCACTAAATTTCTGAATTGTCAGCTTGGGTATTTTAACAAAGTTCTGAGTTGGAGTTCTCTCACCTGCAAATCTCCTTGGGCTACTCATGCTGTCATTAGCCTGTATCACTCGCTGTGCGCGGCTCCTCATCGTAATGACTCGTTCCTTGTATTCCTCTGTGTTCGTTATTTCTGCTTCCAAATCGGCCGTGGCAATTCCTTGTTCAATCACACGGTCTAAATCCAGCAATGTTTCTCCTTTGCAGACAAGTTCGCAAATAACTCACGCAAACGTCCGACATCCACATTGTCTTCATTTAGCTCTGTGTTGAAAGATTGCAGGAGTTTCGTTGTAGCTCCACGCATTGCTCCACGCTTTCTTATCAATCGCTCCAGTTGTTCTTCTTCCATTTTCCTGTGTTCCATTGCAGACTAGATATTCCGGGTTTTCGGCACCAAACAATGTTGTATTTAATCTAACTAGCCAGCAGGAAATAAATGGAGGTCCACAACTGGGTACAAAACCGAAGAACTTTTACTCGCAGAATCTCTCCTTACTTTATCACTCGCACAGTACAGGCAAAAACCGTTGAAACCGTTAACCGGAAGTGCAACTCGCTGTGCACAATGGGAAATGTAGTAACACACAAAACTTACTGCATTATCAAACAACAGTATAATGAAACAATCAATCAAATATTTAAATACATCCAATACAAATTCATTTTAGCTTAACTTAACTTCACTTTAATCAGTAGTCAAATAATTAACTCAAAGTCAAATGTAAACTATACACTTAAAGTTACAACACATGCCTCCCAGGCTGCGGGGTCTGCTGCTCTTCCCTGCGGACTTGTGGCTGGTACTTGTAGCGAAACACAGGCCTTGTATTGAGCAGGGTCTTTTTCTCTAGAGACTTAACTTTAGCGTTAGCCATGTCCACACCATCCAACACAACCAGTAGCATCTGCGCTAGAATTTGCCATCTCCAGAGACACCACCACAACTGCTACACTAGCATCTGTGCTAGCATTAGCGTCTTAGCATGGTGGATGGGCATCTCCACTTCTCTCTTTCCCCTCATCCAGAGACATAGTAATGAAGGATATCTCGGCACTCTGCACTTCAGGGATGGCCATCACAAGGTTCTTCAACCTTGTTTCTTCAACCTCCTTTCTCTTCCTGTCGGTCATCTCCTTCTTCTGGCGCTTGGCCTCCTTCCTTCCTTTTTCTTGCTCAGGGTCTTGCTCGCTTTTTCAATCCTCTGCTTTTTTCTCTCGTTGGGCATTGGTAGGCAGCAGCTAAAAAGATCACAGCTTCATATTTCACAACTATCCTCTTTGAAAACTCAAATTAAACTGAGCAGCTCTATGGAAATCACTGAAGATTCTACTTTGTCTCAGAATGCAAGTAAACATTCCATATGAAGTTGCCATGGCTAAAATGTGTTCTTTTAAATCTGGGGCAGCAACAAAGGGTTTAGAATGTTCATGTTATACTGCCCAGATCACTATTTCTTCCTCTTTATTTTCCTACAATTCACTTACTATTCTAAAAAGCACTGACTCTTAGTAAAGCAAAATAAAATTACAAAGTAGAATTTAGTAGAATTAGTGCTTTGACACTGAATATTCAATATGTTGATGTGAAAGAGAAATCTCTTAGAAGAGAGAAAGCCAGTGGATATCCAAGAGATCGTAAAAATGTGCATGCTGAGGGCATATGTTTTAATTTTTTTTTTTTTATAAATTGGTATTTTAGCCCACTGTTGAAATCTGAATCTTCTGTTTCACACTTCACTAACTATTCCTCTGATTATCCTTTTAGCCCCCGTGTCTCCCTCTCTCTATCCCCCATTCTTTTCCTTTCTTATTAACTCCCCTACCTTTCCTTCACCAGCTGAAAAATAAATGTCTCTCTCTGTAAATCAGAGGGCCTGAGGTGGTGTTAAGGCTAAGGAGATTTGGGGCAAAGCCTGAAGGGTAGCCAGTGGCTCATGCGTCTGTGTCTGTGTCTGTGTGTGTCCTCATAACCAAGAGGAGAATGAAGACCCCCCCCCCCACACACACACACACACACACACATACTCTCACACACACACACACACACACTCACATGCGCACACACACACACACACACACACACACTCTCACATACACACACACACATACACACACTCTCACATGCGCGCACACACACACACACACACACACACTCTCACATACACACACACACACACATACACACACTCTCACATGCGCGCACACACACACACACACACACACACTCTCACATACACACACACACACATACACACACTCTCACATGCGCGCACACACACACACACACACACACACTCTCACATACACACACACACACATACACACACTCTCACATGCGCGCAGACACACACACACATACACACACACTCTCACACACACACACACACCTTGAGGTGACTGGCACCAGTGATTGTAATCTCAGCTCTCCATGGCAGAGCCAGAGTAAAGGTCAACCCCCCCCTCCTGTGTCTTCTCTCCGCTCAGGATTACAACCACCTCTTGTGATTACCACTCTCCCTCAGCTTGCCATCCCATGCATTTATTACATGTGTTGCCACAAAAGTGCACAGGAAAAACTGAACTGAACTGAACTGAACTGAACTGAACTGAACTTTTGCTGAATTTAATTTCCCAAATATTGAAACAAGCTATTTCTGGCTGTTAGCCCTGAGTATTTGATGAATTGAAGTGTTATTCTTCACCCCTGACAAATTAACAAGTGAATAGTCTGCCTTTTATGGGCCTCTGGATGTTGGCAGTTGAGCCCATCTCAGATGTGCGGGGTAGGCTATATAGCTCTTCCTTGTGGTTCCACATCATTTGTGAATCTGACGTGACTGACCACAGGGGCTGGTCTCCGTGTGGACTGGGTAAAGAACTGGACGGCCCACTTCTACTGAACCATTCTGGTGAAAACCTTTCTTCTTTCATCAAACAGAATTGTACACATGATAATCAATGGAGAGGACAAGGTCAAATGTACCGTGTACCGTGTAATCCAACTACAAGACTGATATAACAATATGATATTGCAATGCAACGAGTGATTGACATCTAATTCATATCTCTTAATGAAGGCTGCGAGCATCAAACAGATGTACTAATTATATCCATAAGACCCAGGCTCATACAACAGCCTGCATGCATGTGCGTCAGTGTACATCAACATTCCATGCCCGTCTCTGCAAACACACGTGACTGCTGTGCGTGTATATTCTGGTCGGATTTAACATGCTGCTGTGTTACACACTGTGGTCGGCTGCTGTGTTACACCGAGAAAACAAAACCAATCAAACACAGACCTGAGCTGGAGCCCAAGGGGAAGCTCACAGCTTGTCACCTGGGACGTGTATTATACGGACATAAATTCAAATGCATCCATTGTAGCTTGACATTTAATTGGTTGGTATACTCAAGCGAAAGATCAAAGATTCCAGGGGTTAATCAGAGAAATGCACGCCTGTCTTAGCGGTGGTCCGAATAGAGCCATATTTCTCATTTTCCTCTTTTCTTTGTTGTTGGACAGAATTGATAAGAAATGCAAATATTATTGTCCATGTGTCCTAAATCATCTTTGTGTATGCTCAACCACAAAAACGATACTGTTATATAAATATTGTGTAGGGTCCGGTTCATGTTTTTGATACAGGGAGAAACCTGTGCAGTGTAAATTCCAAAAACTGACTTCTTGTGTTTACAGAGAAAATGCCTTTGCCGATAAAGCTGAAACAAGGCCTTATTCACGTGCTTACAAATGATTAAACCATGACGTTATTAAAAGAGAGAAGAAGAAGATGGGAATTACCATGGAATAACAAATTGAAACTAACATTCGCCTATTTTGTCTTGCAGGACATTATTTTATTTTAAGTTTCATGGAATTAGGAATGGAAATATGGATTAAGCCACCATGACGTATAGATTGTCTGTATAAGGCAGTACTACATGGCTTCACAGTTATTCATTCAAATAACTGGATATTATCTGATTGTGTGTATTGAAGGCACAGGTGTCAGCATCCTTAAGGCTGAAGAGATGTTAAAGACAGTGCCAGCATCCACACAATATGGGTTTGAACAGATTTTCTATGAAGACCACAACATATAAGTAAAGTGGCACTCAAAGCTGATAGCAGACACAACTTCCATGTGTTTCCTGGGTGCTGTGCTCTGTTCAGTTATATAGCCTGCCTGTCATAGGGCGTAACGTTTTAACAACTGTCATTCTTGAAAACTTGAGTTTGAATACAGTGTTTCTATCAAGTGTGTGATGTTGGTCCGACGTCCACTGCATCTGAGTGTGTGCGCCTATCATCAGACATGAAGTGGTGAGAATGGATTGAGCTGGGAGGTTGAGAATTGATTTGCTTTTGCTCACGGGGACTTCGGGTCCAGCCAAATCATCTCTAGCCAGACCCCATGGCCTGGTAGAATTAACAGTCAGTTTGTTTTGATAAACTGAAGCTGCACATAGTGTTCTCATGGCTCTGTTGGCACAGCATGCTGGCATTAAAGCTTTGTGAAAGTCACTAGATGAGGACAAACAGCAATGAATGTTAGTCTGCCTGAAAGAATCAACACTCTTTAATTCTCATTGTATTCAACATAACATTGAATCAAGTGTTTACTGTCTGTTATCTGTATTCCACCTACCTACCTGAGTAGCTCAGTCAGACACAAAATGAATTACATATATTCTCTTGACAGAATCTGACATTCGTCTCCACAGAGATACAGAGCTCCAAAAAGGCATCTTGTTTATGGTGCTTGAGACCTTTGTGTCATTTGACTGAAAAGGCAGTTCTGTGGCAGGAGCACAACAGTTCAACCCTGGAATACAGATATCAATATTTCAAAATGTCTGTGTTTGAGGGGCGGATCTACGGGGGTGGCAAGGGATCGCAGCTGCCACCCCATCACGGAGCATGCCACCCCAATCCATCCTAAAACAATCATTCTAAATGCAACTGAGAACCATAGCAACTAAACTGCAACCAACTTCAGAACAGACAAGATGAAGGAAAAGTTCATCGCCATCAATAGGGCATCAATAAATCAAAAGCGTGAGAGCATGCAGCCAATAGCGTGCATGCAACCTACATTTGGATGTCTAAGCAAGCTGCTTCAGTACTCTACCACCTCTAACTCTACGCAATTAGCAGTAAGGCATATATGATATAAAATAGCTGTATACAACTAAAGGTCAAATAATACCATGGCAATTTAGTTTTGGATCTGTTGTCCTAACATAATTGTAAAACTGCCTAATTTCACAAGTGCAGGGAGGTGTGTATAATAACGCCACCCTATGGAAATTCTCTGCCCCCCTTTGCCGCCCCAAGAAAGAAATTCTACATCTGCACTACACTGTCTTTTTTTCTTTTCTCACAATACAGTCAACAGGTACCTTTGTACATGCAAACTCACTTTAAAACACTCACCGTCCATTCTAGATTCATGTACACATGGAATATCGCTATAGATGTTGTGTAAAAATTGCATGGAATCTATTTCAACAGGTGAGGTTGGTCTCACAGTAGAAAACACAGGCAGGGTAATCTAGGTAGCACCTTGCTGACAGGGAATGATATGTTTTGTCGAGGAGTCCAGAGACTTCAAACACCCCATCCATCCTCAACATAAAGATTTCATGAGCAACGAAACGAAACAGTGAAAACAATGTCCAAGGAGATTTATCCAGGGAGAATGAAGGGCTTGTCAAGTTTTCTGAGATGGGATACCATGCCAACACTGCTCTGTGTAGACACTAGAACATGGGAGATGATGTATTTGAGTGGAGGTAATCCAAAAACTACTCCTATTTCAGTTTGGGGTGTATGTTCTTTTAATTCATTTTCATTTCTTCCTCTACTTTACTTATTTTTTCTTTCCTTCTTTCTTTCCTTTTCAAACTCTTTCACTGATTCAGCTTGAACTGAACCACAAAAGAAAAGGAATATCTGGGAGAAATTGTTGAGCTATTGTGTAGTTCCTTACATTCCTTGATCTGTTAAAGGAGTACTCCACTATTCTAATCCCATACACGTTTCATTCAATTCAGCAAATTGCTCCTCATTATCTAGCTTTCTGCTCAGCATTTGCGCTAAAAGAACCCTTGTGTTCGTACACCGTACACAGTCCGTACACAATACCAGACAATCAAAACAGTGCTTCAGGGTCATTTGATTGGCTGTTGAGCTCAAACAAGCTCCACATCCTTTTGCGAAAACTAATCGTGAACGGCATCTTTATTACTTTTAATTATATAAAATATATTCTGAAGGGACCAGCATGGGTCATAAGAATATGCCATAGTCAATAAGTCAATGATATTATACCTAGTTATAATTATTACTTTTATTTGGATTCAACTAGCCATGAGTGCACTCTCCTTGGTGAATATACTTTGGGCTGACCTGGGTAGTGAGGTGTGATACTAGACTCTCACCTCCCCCCCCCAGGTCGAGACAAAGAACCCTGCATGCATGGCCCATTTGAATAGACGGTAACACCCCTTAGATGTCAGTGTATTTAACAGACTGTCCCTCAAGGGATAATCAGATATACTGAGGTGAAGTTCTGTGAGGGAGGATGGATCCTCAATCTCTGTCTCATAAATGGTCGGCCGCCATTCTTCAAGAATAAACCTGAATCCTGACTGATCAAACCTAAGACTGAATCTTCAATATATGGTATAAAACTAATTACCATCAATTCCTTGCTCATGAAATCTTAATGTGGAGGATGGATGGGGTGTTTGAAGTCTAGATATATCCAAATATACAGTTTATTAATATTCTAATATGGTCTGAACAATATCTAGTTTGAAATTTTAGCACAAAGATTTGTGTATTTTATGCCAGTTTTGAATGCCTTTCCATCTACCAAACAGTTTTGCATGAAAATATGCTGTTTTGGGTAGAATACAAGGCACAAAGGGAGGGAAATATAATTGCCATGACAACATTTTCCAAGCACAGCATTAGTTATAATGGAAATACTATATGCCAGTAATTATGTCCTGAATAATAAGTTATTTAAATACGAGGCCAAATAAGAAGCCAAGGACAACTATAATTAGATGGTAGTGTGAACCTGCAAAGGAAATGTCAGCGAGGTCATCTGGCTTTTGATGCATTTGGTGCATTTGATGCACTTGAATGCATTTGATGTAAATGATGGAAACCCAGGCCCCTTCACTCAGCCTAGGAACCTGTCACTGTGTATAATGGAGATCAAGTACTCCTGCCTTATTTAAGTGTTTCATCTTATTGATTACACGTTGATTGACAATGTCACAGCACAAATCCTATACTATCCTCTCATGTTTGCTTGAGAGAAAGCAGATGTTCAAAGCAGATGGCTCGCCTTCAGCATCGGTTATCGGTTGCCTTTCTAATCATCGGTTATCGGTTGCCTTTCTAATCACGTTTCCTGGATCAAAGTGATGTAAGGGTTTACATGTCTGAGAGTGTGGAAGGAATTCTAATTACATTTGTGCATTAGGAGGCAGAAGACAGTAATAATGAGAATAACATTTTTGGAAGGTTCAGTGGCGCAAAAAGGCAGAAAGGTAGCATGGAATTTGTTGAGAGGTCAATGAATTCTCTACGCAGGAGAAACCCAGTTCACTATCTGATATGGATCTTTATTTCCTAAAGAAACATGGACACAAAAGACCCTGCTTCATGAAGCAGTGTACAACCAGGGTCCAGGGAGTGAGAGAAAATATCTGAATATATTCTGTTTTGTAGGGGTCCATTTACAACACATATAGATCATTTTTTTTCTTCGTCTGGGTAGTTTTACTCAAAACAAGGAGCAGTGGACACATCGGGAGAACCTGAGCTTTCATTTGAAGCGCCCATCTGCTGGTAATGAACTGTTTACAGGAAAGGCATGGCCCATTGCAGAGTGACAGAACCCAGAAGAAATGGCACATTACCCAGAGCACATAACAAAAACACAGCCTCTGCCTGAGCCCTCTGCCTCACTCCTGTCTGGTGGTCTAAAAGGACTGTCTCGGTTACTTGTATAAAACTTTTAAAAGACGGATTTGTATTGACATGTATATGGTCCCAGTATCACTGAGGAGTGCTTATTGTGCAATGGCGTCTCAAACACTATTGACTGATAAATGGTGACAACTCAAACTTGTCCTATAATCACAAGTTGGGACAGCACTTTGGAAACCTTCACATGACGTCAGGACATAATCCTTTAGTGCTGTGGTGCAAGATTAAGTAAACCTCACTCTGTCACCATAAAACTGTATAAAACGACTAAATTGGCTTATTCTGAAATAACATTAAATACAGCAAGCCTGAAGGCACGATGCTGCCATAAGCTCCAGATTTGGTCACCAACACTTAAGGTGCTGGCTCAGGGAGAATCCTGAATGGCACTGCAAGTCAGCACTGTCCAATAAGCCAAACACAAAAATCAGCTCCAGTCCATGAACATGGTAGACAGTTTATACTTAAAGACAGACAGATAACTGCCTTACTTGTACTACCATGAAATACCTTTCTGTATTCAGTGCCAACAGAAACAAACCTCTTGTGTTGAGAGTCAAAGGACTACATAAATCATGCACTGAAATTGCATGTTGATATAACTGTACTCTTGGCCATTGATTTAAAATAAACAGACAATGATAAAAAAAAAAAACATCTTTAAGGACACGTTTGAATTTGAAGTGTCCTTCAAGTTCAGGCGTTTCCTGCATCTAAGATTTTTAAAAGCTCCAGTATGCCATCAATGTGGCATACATTAAAGAGAAAGAGAAAGAGAAAGAGAACCTGTTGTGATGTTAATCACAATAGACTTGCAGCCCAGGTCCTATCTGTAAGCCAAACATGAGCCGAGAGGAGAGGATGTCAGTTCCATCCTGAGTTGGAGTGGGGAGGCCCCTTTCTCTCCTCCATCATCCAGACAAGTGTGCTTGGACCTCCAGGGACTACGAAAGGTCTTCTATATAACCTCAGTGGGAGAAGAAGAAGAAGAAGAAGATGAGATGGAGAAAAACAGAGAGAGTGAAAGAGATAGAGGAAGAGGGGGAATGATGAAAAATGGATGTCTGACCATTCTGGGGTTTATTTTCTTGGCTTTTTTCCGTTCCCATGTTGAAACCCTTCTCAACCTTACAACTGACTATGGACGCAAAGGAATTGCAAGGAATTTGTTTGGTTTTGCATTTGTTTGTGTAAATATGGTTTACCAAACATATACATTAACCAATCTCAAAATGGCTGCAGGAGTTCAAAGGTGTACCCCGTGAAAGGTTAACGCATGGCATAACAAACATACATCAGTCAGTGTCTGTTGATCATAATCTAAAGCAAACCCAGGACAGATGAGCTGGCTGTACATTGATTGCTCTGTGTGGTTATCCATAGTTACTTCAGATGTACGCTACTTATGTAGTACACTACATAGCTACTTATGATGATGAACTAGTAGGTCTGGAAAAGGGGTTTACGGCAGAGGGTAGTACTCACCATGTTGTGTCAAAAAGGCTGGTGGAGAACTGTGCAAAATATATTGGATTCCAAATAAAGAATGATCACAAAGCTATTTCCATTTTTATTCACATTTTCAACATCGCTTTGACAAATAGAGGGAAATAAGCCACATACAAACTAATCAAACACAAGCATTCAATCCCCCTGACAAGAGTAGTGTTTGCAAGAAAGTGGACATCACATCCGTACAGAAAGTGTTTTCTTTTTCATTACTGCTTCACCGTTTATGTCTCTTGGCTGTGGAGACCTGCATGAATGTGGCATTTGCAGAGCCTCCCCTTAGTTTACTGCAAAATAACCTTCCAGTTGCAAATTATATTTATACTTTCCACTTGTGTTTCTACAGAAGCTTAGACAGAGCACAGAGAAAACATACTGTACAGATACATATTGGTCAGAATCAAACATTATTTATAAATAAATATATGACAAAGATAAAACAATTAGGATGCAATTGATTGTTCCTGATTGAGCCATGAAGTGCCAGAGTTGTTGATCATGATATAAACCAATCTATAACACACCAACATGTGTCGTTTAGGCCAATCACGCATCTTGAGCTCATTACACTGTTCATTTAAGCTTTGTTTTTCAATTGGCTTTTTCATTAAGGACTTGAATACAAGCCTGAAGCATCCATCCATCTCTCTCTCTCTCCCTCTCCCTCTCTCTCTGTCTCCTATATTGCATGTTCAGTAGATTACTTTACTTACTTACTAATTAGATGCTAAATAAACTTAAAGACCACTCAAGTACCACATAAACAAAAACCAACAGGTATTCTCAAGTGACTCATTCCACACAGGATTTTGTCTCAGCATTACTAGTAAAAAAAAAACACATTTCATACCTTTTTAGTGGTGCTCATGGGACACTGCAAGTCGCAGTAAATACATAAGCCTCTTTTGTTGATGGTTCCAAAGCACATTATTCATTACAAACATTCAGTGGCAGCATTAACACTTATGACACACTCTTGTGTCATAAACTTCACTGCCATCACAACATTACGAGGTACTGTCGGTAGAATAGAAGTAAGGTCACAAAAAGTCTAACTAAATCATACAGCGTACTTCTTCTTTTGATTCATAAGAACCACATTAAAACACCAACAGACATAGAAACACAAATGTTGACTATTTGAACACCATATTTAATACACTCTGACAAGGCCCTAGATTGCTGGATAGGCACAACACTGTTAACTGCATCATGAGAGTGAAAAGACTTATATGTAAATACAAAACACCCTGTCTTTCTTTTCACAGTTTGCATGATGCTTGCTTGTGACTCCTAACATGAGTTGAGTTCTGGGACGTGCTAAAGCCTAAAAGATTCTGTTGTATAATTATACACTGGTCATGGTTTCGATTGTCATTCTTAATAAAGTATTATGTATAGTAATCTGTATATTGTAAATAAATATATATAAACTGTAAACATTTCAATGACAATCTAAAGTTCATCCAAAGCATTTTCAAGGTCCACTTGAAATACTGTATGTACGTATTTTGGTTAGAGGTGTTTTTGTGTTTTAGCTAGCTAAGGATTTACTAATGGCAATCTGTAACCATGCCAACTAAAGCTAGGAGCTACAGGCAAACCTCATGCATATTCGTTTTCGATTTTTTTAATAATTCATCTTTATCCAGACTTATCTTAACTCGGAACAGACACATAATGCTTTCTGTCTGTTAAACTCATATGTCCCTTTAAGCGAATTATCTCTTTCAAACACATCACACACTCTCTGACAACCCAGTTCTGATGACTGAGATACCTGTGAGAACTACTACACCTCGTGCGAACCGTGGTTGCCATTGACGATGGTGAAGCTGGCCATCGAGTGGTTGGTGCTCTTTAGCGATGTCATGCGCGTGTTGTTACGGCCGGCGCTTTGTGATCGCGGTGCCAGCAAGCGACGGGATGGGCAGCAACAGCACAGCTGCTTGTTGAACTGCTTCTGGAAGCTCTTGCTGAGTAGGTAGAGGGCGAAGGGGTTGACGCAGGAGTTGGTGAAGGCCAGGATGCGGGCACACACGCTGGCCACGTAGTGGGCCAGGGAGGTGTCCGCCTCGGAGTAGTTGTAGCAGCGGTACAGGTAGATGACGTGGCTGGGGAGCCAACAGACAGCAAACAGGCCCACGAACACCAGCACTGTCTTGGCCAGCCTCTTTCGGGACTCGATCTGTGAAATGAGGAGACTAGGATGTTAGCGGTGATGTCTTTTCCCGGATCTTCTACTCTTCAAATATATAGTTAAATTAAAATAAATTAGCACTTTGTAAGGAGAATATAACTAAAATCTTGCACATTTCAGTCTCTGAGTGCCAAAGCAGCTGCTAACAACCTACCCATTAGCAAATCAGGCTTAATCATATGATAAGGGGTGGTTGCTATTGGGTCATGACGTAGCAAGAACACCTGAGAAAACACCTTGTTTCAGCAGTAAACAAGTCCACATGCTGGGTTGTGTTCATACTTCATACATACACTGCTGAAGTGAGGACAAACATATCCACTTTGAGCTTCGCCTTGACCCAGCTGAGGAAATTTGTAATGAGTAAGTTATATTCGTTTGACCAGCTGTTGTAATGAATGCTGTTGATTAACTTATAGGAAGTAAAACATTTACATTTGATTTAAATAAAAAATATTTTACCACATTCCTTTTACTCGTGTTATTATTGCTGAGGTTTTCTAGAACATAATCATATATGCCACTTCTGCGTCAATGTTTTTAGTTAGGTGAAATATACAAAAATATCATGGCATGGCAGACTACTAAAAGAGTCTAACAGGCCTCAGTGTCCCAAGTTTTAGAGGGATGTCTAAGTAACCATCAAACCACAGAATACAATATCTTTTTTTTAAGAGCACTCATCTGAAATAGCTATTGGTCTGAGAAACCATTTATTTTGTCAATGTACCCATCACCAAGACCGTCATCTGTTGGTGAGTGTGTTTCCAAACTGTTATTACAGTGCAACAGAACACTATAGACAAGCCCCTACACTCCTTTGTGTTTTCAAAGAAAGGATATACATCACCTCCTAATGGATCCACACACAGGCTATGATTTGGCAGCAGTTACATAGTGGTAATGGCAGGCACATCCGGGATTTTCCCCCCCTTTCTCACATTGGCAGTGGTGCTGTAGCACTTTGGGCTATTAGGGTGTTCCTAAAGTGGGCATGTGTGCAGTAATGCACCCATTTTTTTTAAATAACACCTCAGTGAATTAATACACATGCCACACCTACCTTGCTTCTAAGCAGTATGGTTGTCTTTCCCTTTATTTGGATAACCACACAGATACAAAGTCAAGATATATTGTTATATATATCCTTTGACATTATGGCATTCACTTTAACTACTATGCTAAATACTCTCAGCTTTTAATGTCCATTGAGCCCTCATCACTTGTCTCCATGACATCAACTTGTGGATGACTATCTAAAACTACATGGCAATGAAACTGAGCAACTCCTTCTTAACTCTGAATCAGCACTTTTAAAGATGAACCCTTTCACCCTCCCCATATAGACAGTCCCATTAGGGAGCCTTGGGGTTATTTTGGCCAACACTCTTTCATTCACTGCGCACATAAACAATGTTTCTCACAGAGCATTTTTCCATCTACAAAACAGCTCTAGACTACGCCCTGCCCGTATTCGGCACAGCACATAAGTCCTGGTCAATGCCGTTGTCACGTATCGTATTGATTACTGCAATTTCTTCCTGTCTGCCATCCCTCATGAACTCCTTGCCTAGCTCCAATTCAACCAGAGCTCTGCTGCAGTCAGCCAGCCACATCACAACTAGGCTCACCCAACTCCACTGGCCTCCTGTGCCCTACACAATACAATTTAAAGTCCAGGGCCTTCCATAACCTTGTCCCTGTCCCCCTCCCCCCCTTTACCTCTTGGAGATCTACACTCCCAACTCACTTCCCCATCATATCCATCACTGTAAATCCATACAGAATTTACATTTGTCTTCTTAGACTTGCATATTTAATGTGATTTCTTACTTTATGGATGCCTGTCAAACCATTTATTTGATTGGATTTCTGAATTGTATACCTTGGGTGTCCCGCAAAGCACTTTTATTATTATTATTATTATTATTATTATCATTATTATTATTATTAGTAGTAGTAGTAGTATTAATAATTTAGGGGTTTTATCCGACATAAAGGCCACCAACATCAAAGATGATGGAGCACCATTAAGAATCTGAAACTTGTTTGGCAAGCAGGGCTGAACAGATGGGTAAGATTGGAATATGTCTATTTGTTATTAGGATTGAAACACATCAAGCATCTCTCAGCATTGATGGGACGGAACTCAAGCCTTTCCTAGCATACCCATTAAGTGACAAGCCCAGCAGTGCTGTTCACAGACGTGTCTAAAAGCCTAACACTCATATTTGCTGTTGACTAGGCTCGTACCGCATGGCCACACAGCTTCTTCCCCAATCACACAAACCAGTGGGAATGTCAGAAGCAGCAGGAAAATGAGTAGTACCAGTAATACCTCCGCATGTGGGGAAATGATTTTTCAGGCTCATCAAGAAGCTGAACAAACGACCTTCACCAGAATGTTCTTTGATGAGAGAGCTTAAGATGGTCCTGGACTACATGATGTTGTAAGAATGTATGGTAAGGGTGAAAGTATTATGAAGAACCTATGAGCTTCTAGGGATCTGAACCAATGAGCTTGTGTTTCACCCATCGACCTTTGAACGATGCTACTGATATCAACTCCCAGCATGCATCTGTGTGATCTCACCTGTCTCCTGACATGGACGTTGCCCTCCACTGGCATGTTGGACGCGCTCCTAATCAGGCTCCTGGCGATGAAGAAGTAGTAGATAGAGATGATGAAGAGCGGTATGACATAGAAGATGAGGAAGGAGGCCATGGAGTGGATCTTGGGGTGCAGGTCCCCAGCCTGTGGATAGGGGGCGCATGTCACAAAGGTGTCATTGGTCCTGGCGATGGGGAAGGCGTGCAGGTCGGAGAAGATGGCCTCTGGTATAGCAAGGGTCAAGGACAACAGCCAGATCATGGCGGCGCGAAGGCAGATCTTGGCGTGAGACATCTGTATGTCCATCGGCTTGACGATAGCCTTGTATCTGACAAAACAGAAAGAGATTTCTATGGTTTTTTTTTTTGCCAAGACACTGATCATAACATCTTTTACAAGGAGCTATTTTCTCTACATTGATATGACAATAGAAGTGCAGTTCTTACAAACTGAACCTTTCAAGGCAAATACTGTATGTCTATCTAACTGGGAGCTCACATCAATCTTCAGTCTTTGTGTCCTTTGTTCCCTATGAGTCTCGCAGAGATGAATGATTGTGATGACGACTGAAAACAGACATTAATCATCCGCTTCACGAGATAACATTTTTATAACATCAATGTCAGAAGAGTGTCCTCACTTTCAATTCAACTTTTTTTATCATGAAGGGATGTCTATCATGCTGAAGTCAAAAACTCAAGAGTCAAACTGTTCATGTCACAGCGTTGGTCATTGCTTTGGTTTGGAGCCCAACAAATTCAGTGGCTTTGGATGAGGCTTTTTTTTGGGGCTGAGTAACTGAGCCGGAATCCCTGACTCATTCAAGACTTCAAACACAGTGGGAAGGAGCCCCTTCCATTCATTTAATTGCTCACAGCTAGACTGTCACTCAAAGGACCGCAGCATTTAAATTTTTCTCTTCTTCCTTAAAATAAATAAAGTTAACATTATTTCCTTATTTCAAAATGAAGGGTCAAAGTGTAATAAAGTTATTGTTTAATTACAGACTATATACTGTACATTAGAAAGGGTTTGTCTTGGGGAATTGCAACTGTACATGTCTCATAGTCTTTTTTTTAGCTGTGTTTGAAACTACTGACTGGACAGGAATGAATTTAGGAAACCCTTAAATACCCTACAGGAGAATCACTGTATGTATATGTAATCTCAAATGGTGTCGTTTTGTCTGACTTCTACATAGCACTTGTCCATGTTTGTGCTAGTGTGTGGGCACGTCCACATGTGTGGGTGTGTGCTTGTGTGTGTGTGTGTGTGTGTGTGTGTGTGTGTGTGTGTGTGTGTGTGTGTGTGTGGTGGGTACAAAAAATAATCTGACAAGTTCAAATGTGGACTGTTTATCTTTACATGTCATCTGTGGAGTTTATGTATTCCTGAAAACCCTGAAAGGATGAGTCAAACTTAGATTAAGACCATAAACCTGGCACCATCAAATACACAACATGCTATTTCACTCCCCTCCTTAAGCCTCGAGCCCTTAAATCAGCTGTGGCTGAGCTTGCTGTGGATACTTCTGTCTGTGGGTGCTGATAGACTACTGTCTGCATTGGTGTCCTACTTTTAAAAGGAACCATTTCAAAGCATGACAGCACAGTCTGTCAGAGCTATGTGTGGCCATGATCTGGACTTCTTCATCTCCAATGAAGGACTAGCTAATAATGACTGTGCCAACCCTGTCTACCTAGTGCCCATTTTCATTATAAAATCAGTTTGGCCAATTTCATATAAATATCTCACATCTGAACAGTGTGAGCAACACATTGCCGGCAAAGTAGCATTGCAGTTCATTTAGGCAGTTAAAATAGACACATTTTACTGTATCTCACAACAGCTACATGGTTTTGTATGATGATGTGTATCAGTCAACATACAGTCCACACGCTTGAAAATTCACGTGTATTGTGAAACCACTGCAAGCAATAAATACCTCGCGTCTTTCCGCGCTGCATCTAACATAATCAGCGCTTTCTGTTCTTGCCAATCTTACCTGTCTGCAGACAGTGCTGTGAGAGTGAAGACCGACACCCCCACCGAAGTGAGCTGTATGAACGGGATAAGTTTACACCCGACTCTGCCGAAAAGCCACTCATCAGCCAAGAACCTGGTAGCATCCACCGGAGCGCAGGTCACAAGAAGGATCAAGTCACCCAACGCAAGACTCGACATGAGCAGATTCGGGATATTTCTCATGGATTTTACCGTGCAAAACGTCCGGATCAGAGTGATATTGCCAATCAAACCAACGATAATAATAAGAGAGTATATTGTGGTGACTGCAATCCCAGTGTTCTTGTGCCACATGGAGTAGTCAGGATCCGCGGTGAGATGTTCCAGCTCTGAAGATATATTCGCAGACATTTTTATAACTTCTTGGCTAAAACTTATCCTATGTCCCAGTCTCACGTTACATCTCAGTTAGAAAGTAGCCAATTCGGTTAGTCAGTTTTTCCGAAAACTGAACGAAAAGTTACCTTCAAAATTAAAGCGCATGTTGCTCTAAGCGCTTTAATAGATGCTAATGGATTGGATTGATTTGTCAAGTCTTAGCGCAAACAACACATCATTTTGCCATCTTTACAAAAGTCATGTTCGTCTTGCGAAATAATTGTGTTTCTTCTCTACCTCTGCAGCCTCTTACAACTGCGCATCCCCGTGGTGTGGTTTGGAGAGGAGCAAGGACGCGCTCTCCGCACGTGCATTAAGCGGGGTTGGTGATAATAGTGACAACCTCTCTTCTCCCAATAGCATTTGCACGCAAAGGATGAATCATTACATTTTTCCAAATAGGAGATTCTTCGATGTTTACTGCCATTTACTAATACATCTTAATTATGAAGTGTTTGATACGTGTTTCTGATACATCAAAGGTTTCTAATACATTCTCTAAATACGAGGGTAGATCATTCAGTGTTATGATATGAGCATGTAATTACATAAGGTGATATAACCACACATCAACCATCTACTTATCATTACCCAGTAGTATTCTACATTTACAACAATTTGTTATCTGTTACAATAAGTGTGAGATAAACTGGCATGGTAAACTGAATGTGAGTAAAAGCACACATTGTGTCTTTTTGTGTAAAAAAAAACCCATTAAGCTACAATCAAAGACAAATGCTGCATTTTTAATGTGACAGCAAGTGACTACAACACATCAAAGCCATTTCAAATATACTTTTCATACAAGCAAAGCATACGTCATTTACTACGCTGAATGAATCATGTAGTGCGTTTGTATTTCACTTGATTCTTATTGGGGCTGAAGAAAATGTCTGGTTTATTGGTAACAATAACAGACAAAGTGGTTAAGGTCTCATAATTCCTCATCATAGAGAGGCATTGGAGAACATGGCTGAGTCAGACACAGCAGAAAGGAAACTGCATGCGCAGACATATACAAGTTATCAGTGAACAGACTGTGTGGATAACAACCTTCCTTGCTGAGATGCTTTCCCGTTGTCACCTAAGGTAAAGGAGGCTGCCAACTCACAATGAAAGTGCCTGTGATTCATGGACCTCCTGTTGCCTTAAAAACCAATGAGAGAAAGAGATGTGAAAAGGGGGAATTAACTGGAGAGGAAGGGGTATAAACCCATAGGAGACGAACTGTCTGAACCCAGTCGTCACAATACATTTGGATGTCAGTCTGACTGTTCTTACTGCGTTTCTGAGTGCAAAATGACATTCGGTCATCTAGTCATTTTGCAGATACATTTATCAAAAGCAATGTGGGATACATTATAACCCAAACAACAGTAGGCTAAAAATAAGCCATTTACATAAGTATTATGAAAACGATGAGCTGCAATCTTAGGTGAATGTGCTAAAAGAAAAAGGCATAAAGGCACAGGGTGTGTAAAGGAAATGATACAAATTAAATCTCTCTTTTTGTTGTATTTTTTGGGGGAAATTCAGTTTTGTGGCAGCTGGTGTATGCAAACCATCTTGAATTACATGCAGGCAGCCATGGAGAGCCATTAAGAGGGATGGAGAGAGGAAGGTTATGCAGCCTCTTTGGCTGGATGCAAACAAAATGCATGCCTTTGTTCTGGGCCATCTGCAAAGGTTTCACAGTGCATAATGACAGACTCTAGAAAGGTTTTTTATTAGTAGTCAAGGTGAGAGATACAAATGCATGGGAATTTGAGCAATATTCAGTCAAGGTCTTTTCCTGACGCTCTACAGTACAGAATGACATGGAGGACAAGGAGTATTAATGTTGAAATATCTGTAAGGCAAGGCTAGGAGTACATGGCATTTTCTGGTGGGAGGTGGACATCATCTGCATTGATAAGAGAAGTTCAGCATTAATTCTGCAGTCAAATTGAGGAGCGATTGGAATGCAGTCTATCTTAACCCAAACCTAGGAACTTAACCTAACCCGAACCTGAGAAGTCCCCAATAAATTGCAAAATGAACATCTTTTCTTGTGTATAACTTTAATTAACAATTACCATGGCGGGCCACTTCACCCTCTCCCAACCTTTCCTCTCTCTTTGTATCATATTATACTATGTCATTGATACTGATGAAGTCGCATATTACTTGTCGTTCTCTTTGGGCGCCTAAGATGACCAGGGTTCATATCTTAGTTTCTTCCCTTACCCTTACCTGGGTTCATAAACCCAAGGGCTCTCCCACTCCCAACCCCTTCCCTTACTCTTACCTGAGTTCAGAATCCCAAGGGCTCTCCCACTCCCAACCCCTTCCCTTACTCTAACCTGGGTTCATATTTAATTCATACCCTTACCATAACCCATGTCTCCCAAAGAGATCCCAACATCCCACTCCCCACCCCCCACCCACTCCTTACCCTGGATAGCCTGAGGCATGCAACTGTAGCATGTCTTTGATGTGTAAAGAATGGTCAGTGCATCGTTTTGTGTGTGTGAGAGACTGATTTTCTGATATTCTGTTTTCTAACATGTCGCTGTTCTCTCCCATACATTTATCTGCAAATGCTGATGGCTTGTGATCAAATTGTTCCTCATGACCACAACCTATAATATCATACACACATACAGTGGGGAAAATAAGTATTTGAACCCCTGCCGATTTCGCAAGTTTGGCCACTTGCAAAGAAATGTGTGATCTATAATTGTAATGGTAGGTGTATTTTAACAGTGAGAAATAGAATATCAACAAACAAATCCAGAAAACTGCATTTTATAACATTTATGACTTTATTTGTATTTGATGCAGAAAATAAGTATTTGAACCCCCAAGCAAACAGCAACAATTCTGGCTCCCAATGACCAGTTATGTGCCCAAGAAGCACACAGATTAGTCCTCATTAGGCCTAACAAGGTACACCTGATCTCAACTGGTGACGTGTATAAGAGAAACCTGTCCAAAGAATCATACTTCACACCTTCAACCTCACCACCATGGGCAAGACCAAAAAGTTGACCAAGGACATCAGAGATAAGATTGTAGACCTGCACAAGGCTGGAATGGGTTACAAAACCATCGGCAAGCAGCTTGGTGAGAAGCAGACAACTATTGGTGTGATTATTTGTAAATGGAAGCAACACCAAACAACTGTCAATCGCTCTAGGTCTGGGGCTCCATGCAAGATATCCCCTCGTGCGGTATCTGTGATCATCCGAAAGGTGCAGAATAACCCCAGAATTACACAGGGGGAGCTTGTGAATGATCTCAAGGCAGCTGGGACCACAGTCACCAAGAAAACCATTGGCAACACACTACGCCATAATGGTTTGAAGTACTGCAGCACTCGCAAGGTCCCCCTGCTCAAGGAAGCACATGTACAGGGTCGTCTGAAGTTTGCCAATGAACACTTGAATGATTCTAAGGAGGATTGGGAGACAGGATGTGGTCAGATGAGACCAAAATCAAGCTCTTTGGCATCAACTCGACTTGCCGCGTTTGGAGAGGGAAGAAGGCTAAATATGAAGACCATCCCCACCGTCAAGCATGAAGGTGGAAACATTATGCTTTGGGGCTGTTTCTCTGCCAAGGGTACAGGACGACTCCACTGCATCGACGGGACTATGGATGTGGCCATGTAACGTGGAATATTGGGCTTGAACCTCATTCCCTCATTCCCTCCCATTGAAAACGCAACCTTAAGGATTTGGAGAGGATCTGCAAAGAGGAGTGGACCAAAATCCCTCCTGAGATGTGTGTAAACCTGGTGACCAACTACAAGAAAAGTCTGACGCCTGTGCTTGCCAACAAGGGTTATTCCACCAAGTACTAAGTCATGTTTTGCTAGGGGTTCAAATACTTATTTTCTGCATCAAATGCAAATTCAGTCATAAATGTTATAAAATGCCGTTTTCTGGATTTTTTTTGTTGATATTCTGTTTCTCACTGTTAAAATACACCTACTATTACAATTATAGATCACACATTTCTTTGGAAGTGGCCAAACTTGCGAAATCGGCAGGGGTTCAAATACTTATTTTCCCCACTGTATAAGGCATCTTGGCTCTGTCCACTCACACGTCTCTTTTCTCCCCCTCCTACTCTGGAGTATCTCCACTGTGGGTTGCTGACGCAGTCTTTCCACCCGATCTACTTGCAAGCCTATTTACCCGTAACGTAAACAAATGCCATTATTGTCATAGTTTTCATTCTGATTAATTGCTCTGCTTATACTTAAAATAGTAACCTTATGAGAACACTGTATACCCACTTAGCGGTTCTACAACAAATACTTTGAGTGATGGCTCTCTCCATTTTCATCCACTATTAATTCTGTATATTTCTTGCATATACCTTCTTTTAAGTTTCATAGAATCATGTATGTATCATGTGCATGTGTGCATGTGCCTTCTCCATCTCAGTCTCTCTAACCAGCTTAGCTGAGGTTCTGCCAAAGTCCTTATAGGCAAGTCTCAGATCCGTAACTCCACATATGATGGTCAAATAGACATCATGTGA
Source organism: Clupea harengus (assembly GCF_900700415.2). Lineage (NCBI taxonomy): Eukaryota > Metazoa > Chordata > Actinopteri > Clupeiformes > Clupeidae > Clupea > Clupea harengus. Next base: position 3,031,089 of record NC_045172.1, on the reverse strand, counting down.
ATCCCTGTTTAAATCTGACACAAACTATGTGAACATTGTTTCCCCAACTGCTCAAATGAGGCTTAAAAAGACTTTATTCTTCATGTTGACTTGCTCACTGTGTGTGCGCCACATTTCATGGCATGGCTATTAGTATGGCATTAAGTGGAAATAAACATAACGTTCAGGGGAGGTGAAAGGTCAGTTATGCCATTTCCAACTATGTGATTGGCTCTTTATAATACAGGGCAGGACTTCCAGTTACAAATCTGACATGTTTGGCGTAACGGATTCCCTCCTATTTCCCCCATTCATTTTCCCATCAGTGATCAGTTGTCTCCTGCCTTCTAAGGTTCTGCTCAAGGTTTCTTCCTATTTAAGGGGAGTTTTTCCTCACCCCAGGTACCTTAGTGCTTGCATTAGGGGGTTCAGACTCTGGGCTCTGCAAAGCACCTAGAGACAATTTCAATTGATATTGGTGCTATATGTCTAAAACTGAATAGAATTTGAATAGAACTTTTTCCATCTTTATTTTATCTAAATGTTATCTTCACAATCGTTTGAGCACTCCTGAAGCGCTGAGCTGTCACGGCTCTTGTCAAAGCTTCTAGAATCTCGTAGCATCTTGCTGAGCTGAGTTTTAAGCTCTTCGTGAGCTTCCTGTTTCTTAGAATTACGTGTTCCTTTTTCAACATAATGGCTGTCCTACCTCTGAAAGGTAATTCAGCTGCTTGTCTAAATGACTCTCCTTGCAACAACTAAAAACTCTGCAGTGTTCTGGATAGCATGGAGCGAGAGAACGGTACTGGTTTCAGTAAATGTCATGCCAGCTGAATGCCATCTACAAAACGTTATCACACAGTCCCTTTTTCACCAGATATCCCTGCTGACAGCATTTTGGAGACCACATATTGTATTGCAATTTGTCTGTAATTATTTCTTCGCAAGCTAACCTTTCCCTTCCACTTGCACATGTTTGATTAAATGTCATGTCATTATTCGTCATCAAATTATCTTTGTCTTCATCAATAATGAATACCAAATCTCACCCGTTTGAGTGGCACTGGCAGACAGACTACTTGCTTAGTGTCATGACAGGCCAGAGAGCATTATCACACAGAGGGGCACAACCTACTCTCACACAGAATCACTGCAGAGTCGTTAGGAACGAGTGGTTAGCATCTAGTTTGTGGCAATACTTCCAAATACCTTTTTGGTTCAAGGTTTTCTGGCATTTACTCATTGGTAAAATCATTAAAATGCAGAAGTAGTATGTAGTTTCTTTACTTGTGTAAAAATCGTGGGGTGTACATTCTGTACAAAGAACACAATTTCGCCTTCCTCCAGTAATAGAACACATTATGTCTTCTCTTCAGTTTTTTTATGCGTACCTCACACATCACATTTCCTAGAATTTATAAAAGGGCTGGCACTCACAGTTCTTTAATGGCTGCAATCACAAGTAAAGAACTAGAGAAAAGCACAGATCTCATTAGGTGTGAGAAAAACAGCAGTTTGTTTTCTTGAGGTGTTCCTTTCACAAAGGTGAATCATTCCAAGTGTCTATAATGTGTTGAAAGGTGAATGCATGAGTGTAACAATATGACGGAAGCTGGAGGATTACTGAAACCTTTTCCAACCATTGTGTCACAAACCCCCTCGTCTGATTGGGTTTTTCTGCCATCTCCTTTTCTCATCCTCTCTGGCAGATAAGCTATATGTCACACCGCTGGTCTGTGTTGACACATTTCAACAGAGGTTATCATTTCTATTAGAGACTCAAAACCAAATGCATCTCTCCTGTGTTCTCATAAAATAGTTTCACTCCTTTACTTTTCGAACACTCATCGGACTTGATATTTCTATAGATGTTTGTCATTTAATTCACATGTGTTATGTTGTTAAAGGCCGTTTCAAAAACTGATGGAATAAGTATATGCTTTATACAATGTCCTGTAAATATACATTGTCAGAGTGCAATGGTGAGAGACTAAACAATAACAAAGTAAACCTCTTTTCCAGTCTGCACCTGTTTTATCAAAACATTACTTCATGCCTCTTATGTAGAATCTCAGTTCAGCTTAAGGTCTGAATGTGTCAGAGTCATGGACGGATTATGAAAACATGGGCCCTTGGTCCTGGACATGTAAAAGCCCCCCCCCCCACCCTCTTTGCGCACTCGCTAAACATTACTGAAATGCGTGTGTGTGTGACATGTAAAAGTAATTCTTTATGTAATTCTTGAAAGGCAAATGAACACAAAACAAGAGTTCCAACAAAAAAGGTCACAGGAAACACATCAGCTGCTGTTACGGCTGTGGCAGATTTGTGCAGACTCTTTTAAGTGCTCATGTGTCTGCTCATTAAGTGCTCCTATTATCTTTGGGACAATTTGACCCCATTCAATGTTTAACGTCTCTAAATAAATGATTGACAATTTTTTTGCTTCATATTTAATGACTTTTCCTAATTTAATGGGGACAACTGGGTAAACAGAAAAATTAACATGATATTTTTTCAATGTCCTGTACACATGCTGTACACATCGGTGTTCTTTGTGGTCAATTTGGACCCAGGCTGTTTTAATTGTATAAAATATATAAAAAATATCAACGTTTGACACACATTGTAACTATTCTTGATAACAGAATTGTTTTTTCATTCCAAATGCTATAGATAACAATATGTACTTAGAAATGATATAAAGCCATGAAAACACCAAAAAGATATCTCTTTCCAATTTAAGGTCAATCAGTGAGATTTTAATCATAATCATTTTCTGGAGGTTTAAATTGCTGGATAAAAGATGTTAGTAAATTTGAAGGTAACAGGAGGGTTTAGTGCTCCATGGTGAAGCATGGCAAATTTTCAAGACCATGCTAACAAACCATTACACCAAATAGGTGAAGCCAGTGCATTAAAGTACTTTAATTGCAAACAAAAGCTATTAGCTATACTATTATATAAAATTGGCAATACAACTATCTGGAAACTGGCCGGACGTTCTCGATCAGGATTCAAACGAGGAACCAAGCGCAGATCAATTAAAGCAGGATTTATTCCACAAAAAAAAACAGAGGATCAAAAAGGCAAACACAAAAACAGGGCACACGACCACTATAGGCTTCCACGCCAAAAAACACAAAAAGCTTCTGTAAGCTAACAGTTCAAAAAGTATTCCTTCAAGGAGACACAAGCAGGCAGGCAAAGTTACTTTCCAAAAAACAGACAACTTACAGAACAGGGTAGCACAACAGTTGCAACAATCCAACAGGGAACATGAGGCAAGACTTAAATAGGCAGGGTAATCATTGGGCACAGGTGAGGAGCAGAACAGGTGGGAAACAGAACAAAGACAGGACAAGGGGGGAGCACATGGTAGCACATGGCTACCACCACAACAAAAACACAGGACATGTCAAAACAGAAACAGATGAGACAGAGTCCAAATACTGACAGTTCTCACCATGAATATTACCTGACTTGGGGATATGTAAACAAACTGGAAGACGTAACCCATGTCTAGAAATGACTGCATTCTGTTTAGCACAATTTCCTTCATTGTTGACTGAGGAATGTATTTATTAGGTGTGTCCTTTCATTTCTGTTACAATATGTGAAAGGATTTGTATGATATGCCCTAGATACCACCCCACACATGACTGAAGGGATTTGACTACAAATCAGCTGGAAGAGAAGTCTCAGGAGCTTGCTCACATTCAATAGAATTTGATCGTGTTGGGGAGAAGACAAAATTAGACAAGAAACAAAGGTAATAAATGACTGATTAGCTTGTCTATAAGAGTTGAAGGGTCATGACAGACCACAAGACCCATTTGCGGTATCTTGTCACATAATCAATGCCAATAGCATCTCTCTCAGAGCCACACGTTTCAAGCTAATTGTGCCCATTCAAACAATGCAGCTGTCAGTGAAACTGACCAGTAGTAGTTTGTCCACTGACACATTGTAAGTGTGCCCAGATTCCCATCATCAGACCATTGATTTCAGTCAATCTGCAATACACATTGTGGGGTCACAGCCAACATAGCAGCAGCTTAGATGGTTGTGATTAAAGGGGACCTTTGACAATGACAAGTAAATGAAAGCTTCCACGAGCTTCCATGCTGGAATTTTCAGCTGCCTCTCCCTAGGATTCCCGGGAACAGCAGGTTGGTGGTGCAGTGAGGACATTTAAACACATATTTGATGCAAGCGGAAAATGGTGCAATCAAGGCTTTCAGACCGTTCGTTAGATATCGAAGCAGAGATCACCTCATGGGGCTTGACCCTGACAGTACTTAATCTAGGAAATGACAGAGGAAGGAGCACTGGCTGCATCTCTGCTGAGTGAAGTGAATGAGATTGTTAAATCACAGCATTGCCGCATCATACTAAATGGCTCTACAGTATAGAGGATTGGGGTGATTACATGTTTTCATGTCACATTTAATGATAAAAAAAGAATAAAAAGAATGTCTCAAAATAGTCTACCTGCCAGGGAGAGGTCATGTCAGCCACAACAACATCATTCATTATTCCACACTTCCATATTGTGTAAGGCAACCTGAAGTTGCCAGGCAACAATTTCTAATGAAACAAGACCTAGTGCGAATAACACATCTAATACAAGATTTCAGGAGATAGCAAACACAGACAAGATCGTGATGCTGAGACAAATCTGATATTTTTGTTGTGCAACCCAAATTGTCATAAATACATCGAGACAGTGGAAGGAAGTTCAACCTAAAACATGGGAATTCTAGCTGTAATTTTTAGCAGGATGCTGAGCTGTAGATTCGTAGAAGAAAAAGTGCATGTCCATCACGAGGTAAGCTTGAGTCTCGACACTAAAGCTCAAGTGGAAATGGATCAGTCACTACCAAAGCCCATGGGGTTCATAACAGGCTATTCTTGAGATAAGAACAGACACACACAGACACACACAGACACACGCGCAGACATCTTCATTTTCTCACACTCACAGACCCTGAGATAAATCGGACAGCCTTCTTCTCTTTTCTAGGAAACGATGCTGAGAGACAGACACAGAGAGCCTCCAACGGCTTGACAAATGTCACCGCTCTCAACTGTGTGCAGTCCATGTGTCGCTGCTAATCCCACCATCAGATCCTTAGCTATTTCTCTATGTGTGGTTTTACTGATGTCAATCCATGGCTCTTGCCTCCTTCTTCCCAAGCATCTATCATTTAATCCCCCTGTCAGTCAGTGTCAGTCGGGGGCTAACACCACCAAAGCAGTCAGGGATATGAGAGGTTTCCCATGACAACAGAAATGGAGAGATGGAAATTGCTCTCTGGGGGTTGGTAGAACAACAAGATGTGATCAACATGTGCATCAGCTTTCAACAGTCCCACTCATCTGACTGGGACTCAAACTCAACAAGGAGCTGACAAGTTTCTACTACATACTAAGATTTGGCATTTGACTTTCGCATGCATAACCCTGCTGCTATGTAGCATGTGGCAGAGATCTCAAAACCAAAACTTTAAAAGACTTTTCTGAGTACATACCATACAGCATTCCCTTTAAACTACAAAACGCAAAGACATAAAGACTACATGGAAGAAAGTTTCTTCTATGAGTGCCACAGTACAAGTTCTGCGTAAGAGTTGACTGTAACTGACAGGAAGGAAATAATTAATCCTCTACTGTAGTGATTCTTATCTCTCCTTGCCAACAGGATGTTTTAAATGCCAGATCCTCAAAACAAGAATGTTGAGCATCTCATTGCAATACAAAAAGTTGTTGTAAACATCAGCATTCTTTTCATTGTTTGCAAAAATATTTTGTTTATTGATCACACCCTTCCTGAAATCTATTTTAAAGGCAGTCTCGCTGTGGAAGTCAGTATTTAACATTTAATTAAATCAAAGTGCAAAATCACTTAACTTCACATGCATATAGGCTGATTGCTTAGACAAACAGGAGGATTTACAGCATGTGCACGAAGCAATTTACAAACCTTGTTTCAAGAAATGCATGGTAAAAACTTCCATTGTCATTCTTCTGAGAAATTCGTGGTGTTTGTTTGTAAAACAAAACCACCACCACCATAGATAGAATTGTCTACAATCAGTGAAATAGAATGTAGGAATATAGACGTGTTATACATCGGACGTTTGCTATAATATCTCAATAATGTATTAATTGTATCTCAAATGTATGGAATCCTTATCGAATAGTATTGCCCAGATGGATTCAAGTGGGCTTCGACGGATTTGCATTAGAAACGTGTGTTACATTGACATCTATTGGACGATTGGGGTACTTACTTGATATAACAAATATGCAAATGGTACACTGTGTGGGATTAAACCGAACGGGGGCATTTGAGAATCCATGCCTAGTGTTTTGAATACATTTTTAATCCAATATACGTATAGGTCAGAGAAGTGGATACAAAAACATCCGTGTAGGCCTATAGCATTCTGAGACTCGTTTCAAAATGTGTTTAATAACATTAAATACGAAAAAAACATGTCGATTTTTATTATTTTCCATTAATTCTAACCACTAAAAACAAAAATACAATTAGGCTACTTGTCTCTCCCTGGACTCAAACCCATACGCACAGCACGTATAGTCTGACGAGCGCTTCGATAGGTCATTATAGTATTGAAGTCACTGCGCCATCTACAGCTGAGCGTCAAAACAGTCCTGCCCTCTTCTTGGACAGCACCGATGAATGCGGTTTTGTGATTCAGCCAGCCGTCTCCGAATCGTCTGAACAAGAGACTGGGGGAGACGAAGACAAAGATGGCTGAGTGAGAATGAGACTGCCCAGCTCTGTGCTTGTTTCGGTCTCCCTGTTTACAGCTGAGACGACGGCTGCGTTATATCTGAGCACCACGTACCGCTCCGCGGGAGACAAGATTTGGCAGGGATTCACGCTGCTCTTCACGCTCCTTCCGTCACTCCTCGTGCAGCTCACCCTGATATTTATCCATAGGGACCTCAGCAGGGATAGACCTCTCGTGCTTCTGCTACATATACTGCAGCTGGGACCGATTATCCGGTAGGGTGTGCCTCAAAAACGATCAGAAATCTGCTAACACCTACAGACATTACATATGTACAATGGAGAATGATTCTGTTGTCCAAAAATGTGGTTGACGCAAAATCTCAGATTGCCTTGTTTTCAGTAGTTCTATTTTTAAACGCGGGATATGTAAATGTTGGTGTACAACTGAATGAATGCAGTTTGTGTCTTCTTCTGCTGCGCATACATAATGCGCGCGGCCTGTTTGTTTACCATGCTAGTGTCGATCAACAGTTTAGTGTAGTATGAAAAGGCCTACTCGTCATCATAACGTAGACTCACTCCCTCTCGGTCACTCCGTCTTTAACCAGTGATTGAGAGATCTGAGTGTTGTCATCCTACAGAGTTGTTTACAAGGCCGTGTTCGTTATCCGGCTTGTCACCCTGCTGTTTTAATCTATTACATTTGTATTGTGAGCTGCTGCTGGGGAATATCACGGACCGACCTCAAGCAGACTATTTCTGCCCAGCCCACCACAGAGACAGTTGAACTACACCTTGTGTTTAAAATAAGTCAAATTGCATCTAGTGAAGGGATTTGACCCTGAATAGCTGTTGCCCCCATAGACATATATACATGTCTATGGTTGCCCCGAGAACATTAATGCCGTCTTGTTCGTCCTGTTTGTAACGTAACGATTGCTTTAAAAGCCTCTCTCTGTTTCCTCCCAGTAAACCATTTTCCCACAATAGCATTATGTTTGACAGGTTGTTATTGATGATCTTTATTTTAGCCTGTGCTGTCCACTGATGCTATTTTCAGTCCGATGGTCAATTTTTTATGCATGATGCCGTCTATCCATAGGGGCTAGTTGTTGTTGGTCTCCCTGATTAGTGGTCTGTAGATGAATATGTGGCTATTAGCATCACCTCAGCTGTCAGTGGACAGTATCGACAAAGGAAAACCCTGAGTCAGTGTTTTATCCACGGGATGGGCTTCATTCCCCATTATCGGTCTCTCCTCTCTATATTTGCTTAGAAATGCTCTGTACAGTTAGGACATGGTATGTTTAGGGGGGATTAGATTCCATGAGAAGTTTCACTCTAGGTTTCAAAGTCAAACTTCCCTCCTTCTCTTAACTGCTTGATAATTGAGAGCTTGATAAGAACCAGAGCAGCCAAGTGTTTATCTAGCACTGGGCACGCTGCCCTCTGCATATTAAGCGAATTAAACGGGCACTCTGCCCACCACTGGGGCCTCAACTCTATGGGGCAAGCTGCCCACTCTGGTGTGGTGGTTAGGGCTGTGCGTGCCACTGCAGGTGTCTCAGGTTGCAACTCAGATTTACGATCCGCAGCCTCACCTTTCCTCACGTAAACACTGCAACCCAACCACACTGACCTTGAAACAATGTCTTTATTCAGAATGCTTTTATGTCCTCTAACATCTTACTTTGAAAGTCAAAGTAAAATATCAAAGGCAAAAGTCTCAGTTCTTGTAAACTAAATACCCATTAAGGACGACTTTAATTTAGCCCAGTGCTGGTTCCTCATGACTCTTGACCTCATTTTTAGGTGCCTGGATGCCTTCTGTATCTACGGCAGCGCGGGCACGTTTGAGGAGCCGTATGTCACCATCACCCGGAAGAAGCAGATGCCCAAGGGCGGGCAGTCGGAGGAGGTGGAGCAGGAGGTGGGCCAGGCCGAGGGCAAGCTGATCACCCACCGCGCCGCCTTCGCCCGCACCTCCGTCATCCAGGCCTTCCTGGGCTCCGCGCCCCAGCTCACACTGCAGCTCTACATCTGCGTGCTGCAGCAGGGGGTGTCCATCGGGAGAGGTACGTCACGCCCTGTCACACAGCACGCTTTAATGGCCCGTCTCGCGTCATGATTCTTAATAAAAGACCACATCCTTTTGGAGAGTCCTTGCAAGAGAGTAGTCTGTGATTAGTTTGAACCAGCCAACACTTTGGAATTTGCTGTCACCATGCTTTGTTGAAGTACACCATACATGACATGTATTCTGTTCTGAGACACATGACCTAAAGCATCAAGTGGGGAAGTCTTAAAGACAAGGTAGAAGCTAGGCTAAAAATGTGGCAAACTGTGGCACTGATGAGGAACTACATTATCACTGCACCATTTTGATAAGGAATGCTCAGTTGTTTGCATATGGGGGATGAAATGAGAGAGCCACTTCCTATTTTCACTTTCCCCCCCAATGAGAGATACATTTTTTCTGTTAGGTTGCACAGAAGGCTAGCCATTAAGACCAAGAGCTCTTGACATTTTTAAGCCGGCACATAGAATATTTTCCTACATACAAGACATCTGTTCATCAAAGCTAATGCGGGCAAGCCTGAGGCTAATCTAAATAGATGTTGACTACGTAGCCATCTACTACCAATCAGTTATCTGGACTTTGTCAGTCCATTCCATTCTCTGTTTCATGTATCTGGGCTTACAGAGAGAATGGGAACTCTCTTGGTCTTGATTGGGAAGAACATTTCTCAGTCATAAAATATATTTATTTTTCATTTCAGGGACTTTAAGCAGCTGCCTGTAAGCTTTGAGTAGCCCTCTGAACATAGGAACTAGGACACAGGGCATTAGACAGAGACCAAGACTACGATAGAATGACTTACCATTTTGGTTGATTTGTGTTCTGCAAATCCAGGCACAAGGCACCTTACAATACCCCATAGATGTATTTGTATTGTAAGCAAAGCTTTCAGAAGATTCATGCAGAATCATGTATCATATTTTGTAAAATAATCAGCAATTTTATGCGATCATTTATATATATATATTAAAAAAGTTAAACGTACACAGTGAAAATCACGTTATTTCATCCAACAAATATTTGAAAGCAAAGGTATTTTCTTTCCTCAAATCCATAGTTGGCCAGCAAATCAATACCCCTTGCCGCATCCAGAGTGAGAGGCAGTAAATTACCACACAGTATTTTGGATGGGGTGATGCTTCAAGGAAAGTCATTACACAGATGAACGGCATATGAACTGGCTCCCAGTCCTGCCAGGAGACCTCATAAACCATATAGAAATGGAGGACTGTAACTCAAACCACTGATTATTTCTGTCTATCTCGGGGAGGAGCTGTTCCTCACTTTATGTCTGAGTGTGATTCATACCTTTTCTCTCACCTCTGAAGCTTTCCTTGACTATATTTAGGCAAATCACAAAGGCCTGTGTGGTTGAGAGACAGGTTGACTACTGTGGGGGTGTTGAACATAAGCTCGGTGTTCTGACCTTGTACTGTATGTTCAAGAATCTTCCATATCAAATATTGTTCCATCAAGTGAGAATCATCCTGCTGTCTGGTGCTGAAGCTGAGAGAAGTCAAAAGAAAGACAGAGAATCATCAAAGACAATACAGATATACATGATAGTAGACCAGAGGGCTTTCTGCCTATGAAATGAAATAAACAGATAATTAGCAAAATGATCAAAATCCTTCCCCTCGCACTGATTCTTCACGCCCTGTTTTCTTTCCTGAGTGTGTTAATTACCAGTCCATGTGTGAGGTATGACGAAGTGGTGTTACTTTCACAACACCCGATGACAAGCTCCCTCCTGTGTTTGCTCAGTGACGTAGAGGCACACTTCCACAGAGTTCACTACGGCAGTGTCAACAATCTTATCTCTAAACGCTGTTCCTTTACCGCAATTTACCGTAGCACATTAGCGGAGTCAACAAACTCTGCCCTCTATCTGATCTGCTGACAGTAATAACCTTCAAGGAAACTACAGCCAGGAAACTCACAGAGTTTATAGCACCGGTCATATCACTGCTTTATTATTTTATCTAGAATGCCACATATTTTCAAGCCTTGATAAAACATCTAGGTCAAATTGTAAATGAATACAACACTGTATAAGAGCTAATTACGTTATCATCTTATAACTAAAGATTAACTTCTAATTAGGGTGTTAGTCAATCACTTGAGTCTACGTTTTATTTACTGTAGAAAAAAAAGCAAAGCCATTAATGTGTTTCCAGACTATTGACTGTCACTGTAGGTATGTTAATGTCACTGTGGGTATGCTAGTGTCACTCTAGCTATTGTAATTGTCTTCTTCAGGGGCCCCCCAACATGCACTCTCTGCAGGCTGTTGTCATAGTACACTCCTCTGGTGTGTAGGATTAATGGCAGTTGTTATCTGGCGCTGGCAGCTGTATTTGTGTCTTATCAGCGGAGACACCTGATGCCTACTGTGATCAGCGCTGTGTGAGAGACAAAAGACTGGGAGGAGAGGGGATGTCATCTGAACGGATACAAGCCCTCAAAGGCACGTCCTGGAATGGCCGGGGAGGTTGTGCATTTGGGGTTGTTTATAAAAAGATGAGATGTGGACTGAAGTTTAAGCATAACATAGATTAGAATTAGTAATCCTCTCTCTGTCTCTGTCTCTCTCTCTCTGCCTCTCTCTCTCTCTCTCTCTCTCTCTCTCTCTCTCTCACTCCCTCACTCAGGATGAGCTGCTTAGGAAGCCGAAACACAAAACAATAAACACAATTTGAGCCCGGTGCAAACAAACGCCCTCCCCTGGTTCAAGCTAGGTGAGATTATCCCACAAGAGTCTCTGAGGTCACATGAGCACCAGAGCTGGGCTTTTCTACAGTGCAACCTAAGCGCTCCTCCGCAGCCTGGGTTATTTTTAGAAGGAGGAGACATGAAGCTGTCAGAGAAGGGCCATCCAGAGTGTGCCACTCACCCCTGCTGAAGGGTTTGGCCCCCCGCAACCCCCCCCCCCCCCCCCCCCCCCCCCCCCCCAGGGCTGTGGCTGCTATGTTTCCTTCCACACCCATGTGTCAGGCAATTTCCTAAAATAAGAAGCTTTTGTCAACTTGCCAAATTGTGCTGTTTTGTTTTGAACTGTGTTGCATTAAGATCTGGAGATGATCACATGGGACTGTCATTCAGTGTTCTCAAGCAGCCTCCACACATTTATATTTTCTCTCTTTCTTTCTTTCTTTCTTTCTTTCTTTCTTTCTCCATCTGAAGGCACACTGATGGTCATCTCCTTGTTGTCCATTGTGTACGGCGCACTTCGCTGCAACATCCTGGCCATCAAGATCCGTTACGACGACTACGAGGTGGACGTGCGGCCGGGGGCGTACCTGTGCGTCTTCCTGTGGCGCAGCTTCGAGATCGCCACGCGCGTCACCGTCCTGGTGCTCTTCAGCTCCGTCCTGCAGATCTGGATGCTGCCCGTGGTGCTGGGCAACTTCCTGCTCTTCACGCTCTACCCGTGGGTGACGTTCTGGCGCAGCGGCTCGCCCTTCCCGGAGAACATCGAGAAGACGCTGACGCGCGTGGGCACCACCATCGTGCTGGCGCTGCTCACCTTCCTCTACGCCGGCATCAACATGTTCTGCTGGTCGGCCGTGCAGCTGCGGCTCTGCGACCCGGACCTGATCGACAAGGCGCATAGCTGGCGGCACGTGGCCGGCTACTACGGCCTGCGCTTCGTGGAGAACGGCGCGCTGACGCTGCTCTGGCACGCCTACCAGACGGACTTCTACCGCATGGTGGACGTGCCCGTGCTGGCCCTGCTCCTGCTGGTGGGCTACTCGGTGGCCATTTTCTTCATGTTGCTCTTCTACCAGTTCTGCCACCCGTGCCGCCGCCTGTTCACCAGCAGCATGACCCAGGGCGTGTGGGAGTGCTGCGGCTCCAGCTGCCTGCTCCTCCAGGGGCCCCGCGGGGCCACGGCCGGGCCCATCCAGGCCAAGGCCTCCCTGGAGCACTCCCACCTCACCGACGTGGACAGCCCTGGGGTGGACGTGACCTACACCACTAACGGAGACCTCAGCCACAGCTTCTCCAGTAATGCTTGAGACTTGACTTTTCCTTTTTTTTCTCGCACACTGAACAAGTGCTCCTTGCAGAAGAAAAGAGAATCAACAGAAATCACCAGTAATGCTTCATGAGCCAATGAAGACTGTTTGCTTTGCCTTGACCACACCATGCTGGAGTGTATGGGGGAGGCTAGGACCCTGATTCTGCCCTTATTTTGGACTTCAAAGGGTTCGGTCAGGACGGCAGTGGCAATCTTCATAGTTGTAACCCTTTCCAGAATGCATGTGAGCCACCTTTAACCTATGCTTATGCTAAATTGCTGCTTTTGTTCATGTGATGTCAGTGTGTCTCGTTGTGGTTGTTTTTGTTTATCTCTGTGATGTTTACTGAGTTACTATCTTATTTAAGCTATGATGTATTTATTTAATGATTGTATCACACGTTTCCATGAAGGAGCGGCATTGCCATATTATATGGTCCACTAATTCAAAGCACACACTCAGGTTTCTTCCAAGGGTATTTTGCTTTGTTTTTTCAAGCATTTTCATCATAAAAAGGGCACTATTCCATTATTTAATGCCTTCTACTAACAAAACAACAATCTAACCATGTTTATTTCAGTAAGAATTATTGGACCATACACGTTTTAGAGCCTTACTTTCAGACACGTATATTTGCATTATTAGGATGATTAGTCCACCACTTGTTCTATTCGAACATTCTGAAGAGCAACACTGACACGACACAAACTAAGACATTGAAAAACATTTTTTTTAAATGCAGAGACTTTGTGACCTGGATGCTATAGTGAGCCTTGATCTGTGTAAAGCTGTGAATGAAAAGTGTATTTGTTTACTCTGTATTTTTACACTCATGCTTTGCACCCCTTGCACCCCTTGCACGTGGATTTGTACAGATTTGCTAAAAAAAAA